>NW_017280495.1:385477-601358 GCF_001594065.2 Cyphomyrmex costatus | reverse complement strand
AGAGAGAGAGAGAGAGAGAGAGAGAGAGAGAGAGAGAGAGAGAGAGAGCGGAAGAATACGGGAAAATCCGGTGATAGCTTCCGTATTTTTACGGACAAATTACTCATGTAAGATTTGCATGTCTACCCGCGCACATACAGCTTCACATCGCTCCTTTTGGTGAACGCGCGCCCGTAATTCTGACACGTGTAAACCGTTGTCATATGCATATCAGACGCACCCGTCACGTTCCGTGATCGATCGTGCACAGTAATCTTTTGAGGATTGTGTCTCTACACGCAGGAGATAAAAGTACACGTCAAAACACGAGCAAATTAATAGCGATGTCAGACGGAGGCGAACTGGCGATTAAGGTGAGAAAGGTAGGAGCCTGGAGTCCGTTTTAGGTACCGTTTCGGTCACGCTATTCTAAAACGCGCGTTAACGAAAAGATATATTTAAGATAATTTAAAATTAATGATATTTTCTGCCACGTGTAACTTGAAAATTAATTCTTTCTCTTAATCGTTATAATTATTATTTAAAACGAATGTGTAACAACGCCATTTATGACGTAAATTACTTATTTCTTTAACCATTTACTTCAAGACTGTTGTAACTTCGAGTATAGCGATTCGCGATGGAGATGTATTCGATTTCCATTGCAAAATCATGCCGAGACATTGGCAAGCACTTTATGATCTGCATATCTCAAGTCGATGTCAGCATATATTGCGCACGTTGATCTCTCGAGTAGTTGATGGCCGCTACTCGAACGTAAAAAGAAAGTAGGATATAATCAAAAAAATTCCTTCGTCTTGTTACTTTAGCGGTTATTTAGTCGACTATAATCATGCATTAATATGAATTCTATATTTTGCAGTTATACTCGCTCATTATAAGTGTTATTGTATAATATTTTTTATCGTATTAATTGTCACGGCAATAAAAACAATAGTAATAATTGCGTCAGCTAGTAAAATGATTAAATCATATATACCTATTTAAATAGCTATTAGTTTCTTTTAATTAAATTTCTCAAAAGTATGATAAGTATATATATTTGTAATTCATCAAAATACTTCTTGCAAAATCCAACAACGGCTACGAAAAACTGCTGATGCGGTAGGAAGCGAAGAATTGGGAAGAAGGTAAAGATGCGAATCGAAATAAGAACTGACTCGAAATGAGAGAGAAGAGGAAGGGAAGCTCAAAGATGAAATCCGAGGACTTAAGATGAGAGACCTCAGTTTTTTTTTATTTATTTTAAGCAATACCTTGTCGCGCAAAATCAACGATTCACTGTGGCGAAAAAGTCTCGGTAACATGTCAACAAGCAGTATAATGATAAGTATACGAATAAGACACTACCAGAGATGAGAGATTCGCGATAACCTCGCGGAGCCTGTTCCTGTTCGTCCTTTTTTATGCGCGGGAGCCAGGAGAGTTATTGGCGTTTCCGTCTAGGGATACACGGCTTCGGAAACAAAACCGGTTTATAAATAATTCCAGAAGCACGCTCTCGCGCGCGATTAAAGAGGAAAAAAAAGGAAGAAGGTACACACGGCGCGCAGCGGCAACGCCTGGAGACGCCAATGGTCCGTGCAATCATTGCCAATAAATTTGGTCTTGCGGTCTCATCCCTTCCATGTTGTCGTAATCACCTTCTCATCTTCATTCAAAGAGATATCGCGATAAATCGCCAATTTTGTGTCACCGTTCATCGATGACTAATTCTGTCACTTAAACAGTTTTCACAAATCTTTTTATAAATTTTGATTATTATGAACGTATATATCTTTCATAGTTGCATCGAGGACGAACTCGAGCCCCGACCGTAGCTCGAACCGCATCAGCGGTCGTTGGCCCGAAATGACATCGTTAAGTTGCCGTTCGCGTGGCAGTGAAAGGATTGACTCCAGGGCTGCGTTAGACTGGCGTTAGAGAACGGCAGAGAGGGAGAGAAAGAGAGAAGAGGACAACGTACGATAGGTCAGGTTTTTCTTCCTCCGGAGGCGGCGGAGAGATCCGCCGTGTTGCAAGCCAATGAGGAAAGACAAGCGAGGAGAGCCCGAGAGGATGCCGAAGGTAGGGATGCAACAAGAGAACTGCGTGCAATGGGCGCATTGAAAGTCCGCGGAAAGGCTTTCTCCTCGTGTCACATCGATTTATTTGTTATACTCATTCCTCAGATTTAAAACGATTTTAACAAATTTGCGAAAATGCGAAAGCAAAAATTGCGAATTCAGAAATAGCTCGAGCTATCTGAGAAATGCGAGTATGGATCAAATGTGCGAATACAAAACGCAACGCGAATAAACTGTGTCGCGTTTTGCCACTTTAAATAAATATTTGCTAAAACCACACGCGCGCAGATTGTAAATCGTTCGGCTTCTAGACGATACCGTCGAAACGAGATGAGAGCGGCTGAAATTTACGAGACCGACAGAAACAGAGAGAAGGATGTGATGCGCCGTTTCAGGTGGGGAAAATAATAAGAATCATTGATTATACATTGAGAAAATGTAGGCCGCGCTCCCGGCGTCGAGCTGTGCTATGATTACGCTAATAATGCGAGAGCGTATAACGGTAAGCATCCGTGAAAGGCAAGTCGGAGAGACAACGGCCCGACCACTACTGTGGCGGGAAAAAGGAGGAGTGAATTGTGAAAGAAAGGCGAGGGGGGAAAAAAGAGCATAGAGGACACCAGGTTTCGACCTACAAGGCGACTTCCTTGTGAGATCCTTCGCGGTCTTCCTCCACCCCTTCTTGTCATGTACTATCTCGTCGATCGTTGAAATCACGATCGACTTGTTATTCCGCAACGTTGAGCTCAAACGCTACGTCGCTACATTACGTCGAATATCGTATGATATGGTATCCTTCGTGTAATATCATTCTTCCGCCAGCAATGTTGATCCTTCAAGGCGCAGTCAATTTTTTGATTATAAAAATTCTGATAGATAAATTTATCTATCAAGATCTATAAAAAAAATTGTAAAAATACAAACTTCTATGATATCAACTTATTAACACTTCGTGATTACACTTCTTGGAAGCCTCGTAATAATCACACCTGAATCAAAATTAGACTGCATTTAACCATATTTAATTTTCAGACTTTTAAAGTGAAAAAATTACTGAATATACTTTAAACATTGTAGAACATAGAAACACGGAAGTTTTATGAAGATTTTTAATTTCAATACATATTGAAAAATATATAGTTTTTTTTTAAAATCAGAACTTTTTTAAATTTTTATACTCTCTACAGATGCCACTTAAAAAAAACAATATTACAATAGTTAGCGTTTTAATAAAGATATTTGTCAAGAAAAATAAAGATTATTTTTGAAAAAAAATTGTGAAATTATTGTACAGAAGTATTTTATAATATAAAAAATTAATTGTATTGCCGAAGGAACAAGAATGACCATGAAGAGTTAAAACTTTTAATAGTATATAACAATTTTCCAGATTGTAACATTGTGAGGAAAAAATTTGATAAATTTTTTTCTCAACGTATACAGTCCGGAACAATATAAAATCTGTAAAGTTCAAAGTTCGAAGACCCAGGTTGCAGACGGAGGTAAATGTCATATTGCAGACGGAGAGTTAATAATAAAAAGCAGATCCAATGTGTCCTTTCAATATATCTTAAAGACTGTTAAAAGTTAATTAGGAAACCTATAATAATGATTCTTCGCAAATCAACAACAATTTTAGCACTAGCCGAAAAAGTCTAGCGGGTCTCCCGATAATCCGTCGAGTCAAGTCGAGGAGGAAACCTCACGTGGATGTACGCGGTTGCAGGCAGTCGCGCCTCTTTATTGGATTCGTTCTAATAGAATTTGCGTCGTTCGTGCGCGCGCACCTACAATGATGTCCGCTCTTGAATTTTAATGTCCGAAACGAACGCGAGGCAGGGAGCTCTCTCTCTCTCTCTTTTTTTTTTTGGATGGAGGGTTTTTCTCATTTTTTCATAGGAAGCTCCCCTTAGTCAAATTAAAATTCTGCCGCTTCGCTAGTGCGGATAATTAAATATTTGTTGTACGCGCGCGCATTCGCGTAATAAAATTTCGCGCCGTAGTCACACTCGACGTTCGAGTCGAAGTTATTGAACAAGCGTTGTCGACGATGGACGATCTCGAAACGTCTGCCTGTCATCGAACGTAAAGATTTCTCTTGACGCGTAGAGGTCTCTTTTATTTCAAATTACATTTAAAAGATATTTAATATTTTTGAGAATAAATATTATATAAGATTAAAAATATAATTTATTTTATTTATTGTAATGATATTTGCACCGTTTGAGAGATTATACTATCGGAATTACGAAGATGAAAGAATAATTACATTATGATATAAATCTCTTAAACGTACAAATTCTGCATTATATACATATGTAATATAGCCATAAATCTTAAAGATGATATCATTTTCATCACATGATTTAATGAGCAAACGGTATTTCTTGATCTTCAACTGTCACAATGAAATGCTATTTCATTGTGACAGTTCAATTTCTACTAAACTTAATTTCTAGATATCTCCTCGGGCTATAAGAAAAAGTAGTAGTAAGGACTTTGAGAATTGAACACAGACTCCACCGACAACACACCGGTTACCCCACGCTGTGCCCAGGAGCGTTGTAGCGATTAAAAACGGCAACGTGTGCGAAATCGAGGTCATCGCCGACTAATCTTTTTCTTTTTTATTCTTTGTTTTTTTTTCTTTTTCTTTTTCTTTTTCTTTTTCTTTTACGTCTCGTAGCGCGAGACGTACACCGGTGGACGGTGAAGCGTGATGTAATTCGCAAGTTCCACGGCGTACTTCGACTGCACCAATGTTTATAATTTCGTAACAAATTAAAGAGTTGAGTAAAAAAATAAAAAAAAGAATTATAGGAAAATACTACATAAATACGGAGATTCGTTAGGTATTACATTATTAATGCTCTTGGTGAGAGAGAACCACCTGCGTCAATCATCAGTAAAATTTTACGTCAATCATCAGCAAAATACGTCAAAATCGAATACGAGGAAACTGTGCAAAATATAAGAGAAGTACAAAAACATTAACAACAATTCATTTTGCTCTCAATTTCTAAAGTTAAATTAACGATAGATTAACAAGACAATAACAATTTATTAACGACTACATAATAATCTAGCTTTCAAAATTTTTCAATGAGAAAACTTTCACAGCTTTCACTACTTACAATCAGACACTTTTGAAAAATTTCTTATAAGAAAATTCTATAAAAAGGCAAAGAAATAAATGACTTTTCGGAGTTCGTTAAATGAGAAACAAGTTATGTCACCAGACAATATCTTTACCTCCATTAATTTTATTCGCGTTACTTGCTTATCTCGCACTAACTGTAACTTGGAGTTAAACGGAATTTCGAAAAAAGAAAAAAGCAAACCTCCCTCTGCCTCTAATCTCCGTTTTTTTATTAGCGATTACAAGAACATCACCAATCTTCAAGAATAAAATAAGAAAGGAAAAAAAATAAAAGGAAAAAATGTATATAAAAAAGAGACAGATTAAATTCGAGAATACGCGATGCGTTACACATAAAGTTAATTAATTTTGATAAAATTAATTTAGATAAAAATTAATACTACATATATCAAAAAGAAAAAGAAAAGAGAGAAGGAAGGAGATTGGATTCAGGAAGTGAGTGGGGTGGGCACGAGTCATGAGTCCCGATTGTGAAAACCGGTAGCTAAATCGTCTCTCACCTCCTCGCGCTCGAAGATCCTCGAACGATGGGAGTGAAACTCACAATAATGTACGCGGTTCGCGAGCAAGTCGGTCAAATTAGACAACGGCGACAGTGATTCTCAAAGCAAAATGGCATCTTAAAAATAAATGTCGACAATTTTGTATATTAATTGGGAACTGATTGTAGTAAATTTAATTTTCGTTGCTCTATATATTTATACATGCTAGTAAGAGATGGTACACTTTCTGTCAATTATTGCATTTTTATTTTTTTACAAGCAAGTATCATTAATTCCGCATGTTTTTAACAGTAAACTTATCATTCAAATTACAATGCGTTTTAAGCGCGCTCAATAAATGTTTCATATTTCGGAACAAATCAAATGAATTAAAACCAAATTCAAAAACGCAGACGTCATTTATAAGCGTTCGAAGAATGCAGAAATTCGCCAAATCAAAATTTGCCGAACGTGCAAAATTAAATTCACCGAATCAGATCGCGCGATTTCTCAGGAAGACCTGAGCTGCATCAAAGGCGCTGTAACGATGCGCCGGTATAGCGACGGATCGCTGTTTGTCCCACGAGAAGTGCATTGATCATCCGAGAGTTAAGTTTAGATTTATGCGAGTTAATACACTTTGGCGCGGCTTCAAGCGACTTCCAGCGATGGTGAGGTGAATCACGGCAGTGCTCCCCGAAGTACGTTAATAAACGTCCTAGTCCTTAATCACATCAGCAAATGAAGGCCGCATTCTAACTCGCATTTATCTCGTTTGGAGATACTCCAATTTATAACTTTCAGGAATCTGTCATATTTTGCAACTAACAGCTCTTTAGAAAATTTTCATTCATAAATATTATTGTATAATAATTTAATAGTGTAGTTGTGCATTTAAATTTAACAATAACAGTGTTGATGACACAGTCACGCAAAATGTCTTTATTTTTCCTGACCTACACGTGTAAAAAAAAAATATTTTGCTGCTCCAGTTAGAATTACCGCTGTTTTGTTTTTTGTATCCGATAGAAAATTATATATCAAATGCATAGAATTTATAGCACAAATTCGATCTCTGACATCTATATGGTTAGATGCAAAATATCCAATATCGCAATACCTGCTAAAAATATATTTGTTTAGCTAATTTTTCACACCTAAATAATTTTCGCTACAACTACAGATCACTTTTTTTTCAGTGCATCAAAACTTCCTTCCTGAATAGTATTATCTCTTAGAGAATCTATTTTTAATCTCGCAGTTTCTCCTTGAATAAACTTTGTTATATTCACTGTATTTCATTGTAATATTTTTTGCCTCAAAATATGATATGTTTCAATGTCACTATATAATAGCTTCTCCGTCTATAAAGATTAAAATGTAAAAAATATAATATACAATTTAATTCCAAGAATAAATTGTAGGATACACACAATGTTGTTTGACAAGATATAAAATAGAACGACTTATAAAATATTTCTCAGAAAATAAAAGAATATTCCTCGTCTTCAAATAATAAAACTCTCTTAGATATTAAATAAATTCAATAGATAAATGTAACTTGCAGGAGCACGATCAATTAAACTGATCGAAGGCGCTCGCCCTAATAACGACGATGCGCGAGATTACGCAGCGCGAAGGAAAGTGGTAGTCATTGGTGATTATTTTTTTCATGGAATCGATGGTAGAAGCCGCGGTGATTAATCGAAGCTTGAAAAAAAAAAGAGTAAAAGATAAAATGAGAAAAAGAGTACACACAGAAAAAAGAAAAAGGAAGGCAAGGACGGGTAATAAACTACCCTGAAGGAACGACGTACCGCGCGCGTCCGACTAAAGACCCGGCGAAACAAGTCCGATGATCACTGGAAAACGATAAAAAGGACGAAACTGTAACGGTGTGTTTCTGCGTTCGTAAAAAGAATTGCGATCGTCTGTACCACTTTATCCAATCACGGAATAAATTCTCCTCGACTGTCTCTACAATTCCCACGAGGGAACATTCATATGTCGTGTTAAATCAATTACATAAATATTTTATTATATTAATTAATGCCCTACAATAACGGAAAATAAGCTCTTTGAAAGATAACGAAATAATCTGCGAAATGCAGATTATTTCTGCGTAAGGTATAATAAAATAATACAAATATAAAGCAATATTCACCGCAAACAATAAGTAAATAATGCTTGAATAATGAGTTTATACTGAAAACAAATCTACGACGTTTGCAAGCTCATATATTCAATTTGCTTCATTTACCATAAATTGCAGGATGATCCTTTTCAAAGAGATTAAATTATCTCCGATATCTCGATGGCACGTATGTTTACATAAATTTCAGGGTACATAACAGAATAATGTGACGTAAAATCAATTAAACTTATCTCTCTGTATATAAAAATATGCTAATCTATATTATCTATCAGAAAATATGTATAGATATTAATTAAAGAAGTTTCTTAAATAGATATACTCTCAAAAACTCCTTACTCCTCTTATATACCTTTTAACAGAATCTAAAAATTTCGCATAACTTCTTAAGGACCGGAACTTTTTCTTGGTATCGACCCTAGGTTTAGGGAACTTCGAAACGAGGGAAAGAGTCCGTGCGTTAAGAGTGAATTGCCCGGAAGATGCGGGAGAGTTCCTACACACATACGCGAGAAAAAGAGTGAAGAAGGGGAGCCAGAAGCCGTTTCTCGAGGAAAGAGAGAGAGAGAGAGATCACCGGTTTACGCGCGCAGGGCGATAAATTTCCGGATAATTTATTGTCCGACCAAGTATAATTCAGCCGACCTATCGTGATGTGCGAATGCGAACCTCGCGAGAGCGTTCCAGCGTCGGCCGTGAAAAATGGCCGAACGATTTGAGTGGTCGCGACGGGCGAAGCTGCCGGTAGTGGTGAGGTGTGTGTAGTCTACCTTCGCGGAAGAGAAGCGGAAGAGAAGCGAGGAGCCCCCACGTAAACGTGGAGCACGTACGTAAGAAAAGCCGGGTTGTTCTTCCCGTATAACTTAAGGAGCTACGGCCTCGTTTCTGTCACACGCGACTTCGTATTTCACGCCCTCCGACAGAAAAGGCGAAGGAAGGCACTAGTCGTGAAACCGGCGAGAGAGAGGGCATGGAGGAACGAAAGAGGAAAGTCGGAAGGAGAATATGGCAGCGAGAAAGAAGAGAGGCGGTGGATAAGATACGAGTGCTTTCGCGATAGAAAACGCGAACGAGAAGAGAAATAATAAAGAAATTTATGATGCCCAGCTGGTACAACATGAGCGGAAGAGAGACGACTCACGATGTTACTCTCCTCGTCGTTATCGTCGTCGTCGTCATCATCGGTCTCGGACTAGCGGGATAGGTCGGTACCAATATCTACGGTTACTACATGACGGTCATAACGTTCTCACTCGCGCTCGCCATCGGAGTACCTGAGGAATACGATACTTTCGTACGAGTACACGTTATAGATTGACAGAGACATATCCGCGTCGACTTTATAAAAATCATCTTTTTTGATACGAAAGATGAGATATCGATTGGATGCTGAGTAAGAGAACGAACGACTTTACTGAAATATTGTATCTAAAAATTTAGCTAGATACAGATCTGACATAATTTTGTTTGGGTCATCATATGATTATATAGGATGTTTAAATTGGTTACAGAGCATTGTCATCAACATTCTATACATAATTATCTTTATGTTCCAAACAAAATTATTTCCAGATTTATATTTAATTAAATTTTTAGATATTTCAACAAAACCATTTTTTTTCCGCAAAAAATAAAACGGGTATGTTAAGTTAGCACCCCAACTATAGTACTCAGGAGTTCTGATTAGAGTTCCCACTTCCTTTTGACGAGACGAAGAGTTCCCTATAGTTAATAACAAGAGTTCCGCTCAATAAACATTTTTTTTACATTTTTAAAAGTAATAACAGTATTTTTAGATATCTTCGCTATAAAACGTCCACTTTATTACACCCACGTTTATTTATACACCGTTATTCAATCCATCAAATATTGTAGGAGTTTTATTTTAAAAAAGAGAGATCGCATTGATTTTTTTTTTTCATTTAAGTATCAATTTTATAATTTTCATATTGTTACTGAGGAAGAACAAGATTAATTATATTATAAAAGACCAAACGAATCCTAAAATATCTGAAGTGCTCTTCAGTCATTCCAGACAGAGGATGCTCCGTCTCGGCTCGTTGCATCCGCGCCTGGCAACAAGGGCGCGTATGCATGTGCAGTGCGTAACCGACGATAACGAACTTGTGAGCATAATAAGGCGCCACCATATAGAGAATCGACGCGCGAGACTATTTGTACAACACAAAACGTGCCGCGTAAGCGGATTGCGTTCCATATTGCGCTCGTTGGCAAGAATCGACAGAAAGTGATTCGATCGAGCGGCACGAAACGGAGTAACGTGCGCACAATGCGTCGCGGACTGATACATACACACATACACACACACATTTTTTTAGGCTTTCACGGATATTTTCTTCAGAGGTGTCAAAGAGTTAGTCGCCATGTCGTAATCCATTGCTAAATGTCGAATTCACATTGACATGTCAACGTTCGCGAACCTTACCGTTCACTTCATCAGAGAGCCTATTATTCTGTAATTTTTAACGCAAGTTTCGGTATTGTTAGAACGCCAATGCGCAGTTTTTTTTACCATAGTAAAAGATAGGCTTGACGACGAGTTTACTGATACCCTTTATATATAAAATATGTGTATAATACCTATACATATATATGTGTATATATACACATATATAAAACGTAAAAAAGAAAGGAGTTACCCGATAAAATATGGTCCCGCTGAAAATCGCTCGATCGATTCTCTTACATCGCTCCAAGCCACTCGGCGATAGTTTCGCTTGCCTTCGTATGATTAATAAGCTCGATCAATTTGCGCACGAACAACGAATAAATCTTACAATCTATATCATAGTTACCACCGAATGATATAATAGTCATTTACAACTTCACAAGAAAAAATAATTTTGCTAAGTATCTAACAATTTTTTAGGTATGAATATAATTTTGTTGGATTATTAAAATGATTATTAAAACGCTCAAGCATAATGATGCAAAAAAATTGTAATATTCTACTGTTTTGATATTTTACATTCATCATTTGACCATCCTACATAACTATTTTGATCTAATAAAATTATTTTCAGTTATATCTAGCTAAATTTTTGGATATTTTAGCAAAATCTTTTCTATGTATCATATTTCCATTTTGTAATGTTCAAAATTGCAGACTTCTTCGTTATTGTATGTTAATTTATATTTTTTCATAATTAACGGTTATTTAAATCTCCATAAAAATCGAATATGCACAAAAAACCGGTTTTGTTGAAGTATCTCAAAATAAATACAATTTTCTAAAAATAATTTTGTTAGACCTTCAAAATAAAAATAATTGTATAGACCGATTAAGATAATATTACTGTAAAAAATTTTAACATTTTAACAACACTATTAGTTTGAGCGTTCTATACAATTATTTTGATGATCTGACAAATTATTTTTAGAATTGTATCTATTTTCAGATACTCTTGTCAACAAAACCGTTCTTTCCGTGCAGAATCTTCCGATCCTTTCGACTCTTGATCCCCACGTCCTTCCCGTTATTCCCTGGATCTAAGTGTAATCGCACAAGAAACGCCGTGACTACATCGACCTAGCACGCAACCTCATCGCGAACCGACGAACAGAGACCAGTTTGATTCCGCCTTCGTGAGTAACGCGACGATCTACGTCGCGCTACTTTCCCGGTGAAAATCCCCGCGACGGTGCGGCTGTGCAACGATGCATCTATCCTTCGACGGAAAAAGTCGTTCCCCGCACGTTCGGGACGAATTGCCACGATAATTGCGGTCGACGTGCTCGATGTCTTTCTACTCACTCAAGACCGAAGTCGATCTCGAGCCGAGCGAGACGGCGCGGCGCGAGGGCGAGGGAGGATACGGAAAGAAAAGAGAGAACCGCGAATGCACCGCGCATGCACTTTCGTTGTACCCCCCACAAGTTGCATGCCGCTGCTCGGCCGCGATGCGGAGATACTCGAGCCGAGCCGAAGAGCTTCAGAAACACGCAGGAGCTCGCATTGAGTGCACACGCGTCGGCGTTCTCCGCGAGATACGCGAGACGCGGCGCGATACGCGAACGGCCTTCGCAGTGATAACAGAGATTGCTTGCGACATGGTGCCCCGAATACGGTAATCACGTTAATCACGCGCGTCTTGTTGCGCGCACCCAATGAATGCAAGAAGAGACACCCGAGAGAGATTACTCGTAATATCATGTACCTCGTTTCTTCGCGTCAAACGTCACAAATCAATATTCAAACTACGAGATATTTCCCCGTTATAAACTGTGCGTTACTGGAAGATAATGCGCGTGTCGAGGGGTGTCGAAGGAAGATCACCGAAGGTTAATTACATCCAGGATGCTCTTTCGCTTGCTTATCAAACGCAATTAAAAATCATGTGAAGCGTACGCTTCAAGTTGCGAGACACCAAAGATCGCAGGAATCGTGGATTGCTTGGAGAATCGTTTTCGGTGCCGATTGTAAATTAAAGACTCACGTAGATTGTATATCCCTCGCGGCAATGCCGCAGCCGAGTAGCTGCCGAGTGTTAGTAGCATAACGGGAAGTCTGCAATAGTCCGCGGAAACGACTAAGCATTGTCGTGGAATCTTCGCAGCAATTTCAACAACGGTTCTGTTCTTTCTTTCACTAATTTACCAATAAATATGCGACAGCCTAAACTTAATTTAGTTATTCACGCGCTATTTAACGCAATTTAATTTCCCCATCTTCCGATCTCTGTAAGCTGTAAAAGGTATCTCGTTTTTTTTTACAGTTTATTGCACCGTAATTTATGTTCAAGATGTATAGTATATTGCAAAAATTATAATGTGATCTCAAGCTCACAATTGCTCAGTTTCGTCAAGTTTACGGTCAATTAAATACACGCGTTGGAGGCATCAGAAAGTTCGTCATCATGCGCGGCGAACCGGAAACGAAAGGTCTCTGAGTGGTAGAAAAAGAATTCGATGTCGGACAAGAAATTGAGAGAAGTCTGCGAGGCGAGATAAGTTGCGTCCTTGTAGTATGCGGATCTAATTACATCTTCGACGTAAAATGCAATAATACTTATTGGCGCGATAAATGATCTGACGCACAGTGATATTGCATTGATATATAGAACTGCACTCTACATACAAACATTAGGTCAAGAAATGATAGGAGATAACTACAAATTCATGCCCATCGTGTAATGAATTTTTCAATTAGCTCAAAAAGAGAGAGAGATAGAAGAAAGAGTATTTTTCTTTTTATATTTTTAGATTTAATTTAATTTTCCTTCCGTCCGCAATCACACCTTTTCATTCTTTTACTTTGCAATCTAGATCTTTCTTGTTCAGCTTAAGTTTTGTTTACTGTTCTGGCTTTCTCAAAAAATGTGGAAAAATTCAGGGTTATTTTTCAACATTTCTATTATTTACATATAATATTACCAAATATTTTTACTACTAACGAGATATTTTAAAAGAGGAAACTAGATTACTTATTCCTTTATTTCGCAGAAATTTGATAGTATACATTTATATATAAAATTTGCTTGTGCCAAAAATAATAATCCAGACTGCAGATAGGGAGTTAATAAAATTGCAATAAAATATTCGACAAACAACACACACACATACTATATATATATAAAATACACGAACAACTTCTAGTTGTCATTCGCGTCACAGAAAGCTATAAAACTCTTTATGACCGCTGACTTGAATTATATTGTTACCTATCGCAAGCGGGGACAAAAGTTTGCAGAAGAAAAGAGCCATTTCTAAGTCGAGATTCGTTCCGCCTGTGCCTCCTTAAATGATGGAATAGTCTGGTCTATCATGGGCGATCGTCGATCGCTCGTTCGGGAGAAAGTGGTAAAGAAATCGTGGAACGAATCAAGTGAGATTTTCTGCGGATAGCTTGGCTGTAAGGTGCACCATGAGTTTTAGATGCAGGGAGAATCGAGAGGATGAGGTTTCTTCCTTCGATACGCGACGTCGGCAGGCTCGCCAGCTTTAAAAACGCTATTTCGGCCGCGCTCTTAAAAACTCCCGTCGCGACCGGTTCGTAAAAATCCAATCTCCGTCTTTCCCTCGTACGCGCGCGTTGTTCGTCGGGTGCATACATATGTACACGTGCCGAATTAAATCGGCGCCGATCCGCAGCCGCGATACTCTGGACCGGCCTGGCCACGACACGGCATGTCCGCAACTTTACGATCGGTCGAAAAAAGAAACGGCCCGGCCAGCAGAACGTAACATTGAAAGCCGACCCGAGAATACGAGCGAACGTAAAGGTTTAACGGGAAGTCGCGTGATATACGACTCGGAGGGATTCTGAACCGTGATGCAAGACAATCCATACAATTCGCGAAAAATACGAAAATTCGAGGCTCAAGGCAGATCGAACCAGGATGCGATAAAACGGAAAAATAATTCCAAGAACGAAGGAATATAAGAAAATTTATATTACGCTTTGTGCGATACTCGCTATTGAATGTTACTGTTATTGCGTTCGATATCCCGAGGGTTGAATCAAGGAGACTGTCGATTGGAAGCAATTTCCGTCGAGACACGGAAGGTCGACCGGAAAAATTCACACATCGAGATGATAAAGGCAGGCGGAATGACATCCTTTCTTTATGAATAGTATATAGACATAACTGTGATGACTGACAAAGGCAATCCAATCTCAGCTGTCTGAGATAAGTTGAGATTAAGCAAATGAACGTACAGTATTATAAGCGAGAACATAAATGTACTGTTAAATATCAAAGTAACAACAATAACCGAATATTTTAAATTAAATATTTTGTTATTTTTTATCACCATGTATGTCAAAATAAATTAATCCATTTCTATGGTTAATTTTCGCGTAAGCAACGTTCATATTAATGTATGCTCTTAATAAATAATAAACTAAATTTTACACTGAGAAAAAAATACTTAAAAGTTTATTTATGAAAAATATAGGTATTTATTTTTTTCACTGAAATAAATTATTTAAAAATACGACGAAATATAATTATATATTCTTTATTGTCACGATAACCTTATAACCCATAAAAAGATTAAATTATAAATTGACACTGAAAATATATGAACCGATTTACACTCAGTTACATCAGCGTTGCATTAGTTTTTCCTAATAAAAAACGTTATTGATTAAATTAAGAACATATCGAATAGAAGCAATGACGATCTATAATAAAAAAGTTTAAAAATGACTCAAATTGCATATATAATTTAATATTATAAATTTAATAGTATATTGTACATTTGGTTCAAACCGCGCTAGGATTTAGTGTCCGGCCTTTTCATTTTCTTAGAACAATGCAGTGTTGCAACGCAAACTGTCATATGAATGGCTAAGTGCCATATCCGCAGTTTCTAGCATTTAATTGAAACAAGGAAAACGTAGAGACTTGGCCATCGGTAGCTTACGGTCATTTAAATGCTGGATATTGCGCCACCATCTGTGAAACTCAACTCGTACGTGCTCCTTAACAAAAATCTGTTCTGTGCGAAAGGGATTACGCGTTAGAGGAATCACTATCGGTAGCCATTACGCGAACGCAGTTTATAGCGAGTCCCCCGTCGCGCTTCTCTGCCGCTGGCACGCTGACCGTACTAGAAATAGAACCTTGGCCCCCATGCGTTGGGCATGCCAAATTGCATTGGCGGATCGTGAAATTTGTCAAGGGGGAGCCATTGGTTTCGCCGCAAGCGAAATGCTTTTTAACCCCTTCAGACCCTCCGAACATTGTAATCAAATGTGAAGTTATTAGCTGTTGAAATTATTTAATTGTATCAACCATCATTTGATGTACAACATAATGTAATGTACGCGTTGAAAAATATAATCAAAATTTTGAAATATTAATTGTTTAACATGAATTACTTATTAAAGTGCGCATGAATTATATTTTTTTAAATTATTTTAATAAAATAAAATCAAATATATGCACAGATAGAATATTAAATTATTACATTGAAAAAATATTATTTAAATATGAAATTGTGATTAAGCGTTTTAGAAATATTAAAAATAAACATAACATTTTGATATGAATATTTTTAAAAAAGAAGACTCCAAGGGAGGGTCACAACCCCATGGTCCCCGCCCCCCGTAAATCCGCTATTGCCAAATCGTAAAGGGGAAAAATCGAACTGCCTCGGTCGATGTATCATACAACAGGATCTCTTTCGTATTGACTTTTTTCCTACTCGGTCCGTTCCAAAAGAAATCTCAGTTCCTCTCTCTTTTGCCACGGCGCAAAACTTTGTGTCAAAAAGTCCTCCCTTTGAGAAAAGGATGGAGAAGAAAGGACGTACAGGTACGAGAACGTTCGATCGAGGGTTATAAAGTTTCTCCTTCTTTTTCTCTTTTGGCCAACCATCCAGCCAACCACCCTCGATCCGATATATTCTACAGCCTAGAAGCTTTCATTTATTTACCGGCCAGACGCATTTCCGTCGTTGGGTGATTAATGGCGCGCGGGCTCGTTTAATAAAGTTTCTCCGAGTAAGTCGGTTTACCCTGAAAAGCCTCAGCCGTGCCGTTCTATTTATAGTCGCTGCTCGCGCTTTTACGAGCGCACCGCGTGAGTCGCCGCCGCGTACCGATACCGCGGATATCGATAACATACGGATACGCGATTTGCGCTATGAACATACTGTTGATTAATATCTAAGAACTTAATCGGGTCTCGAGTAAAGCATGTTTAATATCTCGAACTTGATACCCAAAACTCGAGGGTGAGAACCCACGGGCAATCTCCGTGAAAGCACTTTGTTGCTTGAAGCAACTGTTCCTGCTAAACGCTCAGCGATGGTTTCTAGTTGAAGCAGAATTGAGGTAAAAGTAGGGTAACGATTTAATCAAGATTCGAGGAAAAATCTCGAAAAATCTGACGCAAAACATGTTAATCGCACGCGCGTCTCATCGAGAAACCACCATGTCATTCCGAGTGTAACATCCGTAAAAACCTCTAGGCCGCTGAAATAATTCGCTCAATCGTGAGGGTCTGTCGGCTCGGTCTCTTCCCTATGACACCCCTTCAACCGCGATCGAACGCGCGCATCTGGAAAATCGCCAGGATTCGATACAGAGAGAGTATCGGATCTCGCGCGTAGTTGGAAAACTCGACGTCGACTTTTTCAGGGGGAGAAACGGAATACAGGAAAAAAGGAGAAAGAAAAAAGAAAGAAATGCAGAAACGAGGTAGTGTACGGTATGCATTCCTCCCGTCGCCGGAAGCTAAAATCGAATTCAAGGCCTCGAGAGAGGCGATCGATCATCATCCGCCTCTGCGCCCGCGCTCTCTCGCATTTCAATTCGTCCTTTTCGTCCCGGGATGATGCGCGCACTCGCCCATAGGCAGCCTCTGGCCTTTGCCTCTCCTCTCTCTCTCTCTCTCTCTCTCTCTCTCTCTCGTCTCTCCACGCGCGTTGTTTTTTCTCCTTCTTTTTCCTCAGAACGAAACTATATAACGATCGCGAGCGCAAATCACGTCGGTGCCTGCTCGCGTGCTAAGAAAATGCCCCCCGGTAGAACAGAAGGAACAAGAAGCGGATAGCGCTTGAGAGCGAAGGAAAGAGTGAGTGAATGAGTGAAAGAGAGAAGAGGGAGGAAAAAAAAAAAGAGATGCGGAGAGGAAGAGAGCTCTCGTGATTACCAATCTTCTGAGAAACCGTAGAAATTCGACGAAAAAGTTTTGCAATTAAGGCACACCGTCTGAAAAGAGGTGTAGGAGGAAGAAAGAAGAGAAGGAAAGGAAGTAGAAAGAGAGCACCGCATGCATCGAATCCGGAGACAGGACCTGGGTACGATCCGGATATATATATATATATATAATATCGCTAAGACGGTAAACCGGTTCTTGACCTACCTGACATTTTCTTTTGTCTAGTTGACTTACGAGCCGTTTCAATACGGCCAATTAAATTCGGTGGCTCGCAAGCAGCTTATAGCCGTTCCTCCTATCGTATACCGTCCAACCATGAAGCGGGACAATAAGCTGCATGAATAACCGAGAGACAATCAACTTCAATCAGCTTGTATCAGTATGAAAATTCTCCGAGATTATGCCCCCTCTCTCTATTCATTTAATTTCAACAATTATTAGAAAAATAGGCTCTCTAGTTTATAACTGTACAAAAAACGAAATACTATCGTTTTCATGTTTAATGAGTTAATTTGTTTTATACCGTTAAACGTTTTATATCCTTTACAGTGTAAATCAAATTTAACCCAATTCGAACTATTTAACTTCATTGTTTTAGTATAAAGTAACGATATATTGAATAGGGGGAGCAGTGACCACTTGAATTAGGTTAAATTTAACGTTATAGATTTAACAATGTATCCTTCCCATGTTTAAACAATTATGATACAAATTGACTCTGTTAAATTCGTAATGTCAAATATATCTAATTTTTGTGTTCTTTTTAATCATTTCTATGGGTCGCCACTGCCGCTATATCCTTAATTTGACTGAAAAAGGATTTAAATAATTTAAGAAAATATATATTAAATTTTATTCAAATTTAGTTTATCATTTAATAAATGCGTTAACATGGATTTATTTATATTATGACACTCATGAAAGTTAAAGATAACAAAATGTCATTTAACTCAAAAGATTGGTTGCCATTGTTCCTTTGATATCCAACAGCGCGAATTGATAAAAATAAAATCTGATAAAGAAATCCTATATTCTATATTCGGTCCAAGTGAATCTTAATGTTTAAATATTTCGACATGAATTTATTATATATACATATCCAATTTCGCAAACCGTGCACGAATTTCTCTTATTTAATTATAGACTTCTCGAATTTAATTCTCCGAAAATTGCTTGGTTACAATTCTCTGTATTCGAAAAAGTATCACCTGATTCGCTGCCGTTAACGAAAAATCCATTCTAAATTGTCAAGAGAATCCATCATTAAAATTTAATGCGATGGAAACGGCCCGCCCGCCGCTCATAATGTTACACGTTACACGCAATTTCCAGTAAAATGACGGCATGACAATATGTAGAATACGTGAGTGACACCAAGAGGCCCTGAAATTGCGACGACGGCAAGGAGGCTCGAGGAGGCGAGATGGAATTTATCTCGTCGATTTTACACAAGTCGCGCGATTCAGTCGACTTTGAGGAGCGCTGCGGGGATGCACAATGCACAATGCGAACACCGTGTATGTCTTTTTTTCGTAGGACAAGAGAGGGGCACAGTCACGGGGAGGGACTGCAATCGCGACGGCGGATAACGGCGGGAGCGGCCAAAAGAATAATCGATGCTTCCGTGCTTATGGCATCGTCCGTCGTATATTACGAATGATTCTCGCGTTGTGATGCAAATTCCGAAGTCGACGCCGCGTGAGAAAGCTTTAAGAATCTATGAGCCGTGAATAGAGGATCCAGTACGATAGAGACCTCCCTGGTGATGACAGAGAACAGAGACACAGAGGGTGGAGAAAGAATGACAGAACATGCTCTCGGGATTTTTATCGTTATTTCATGCTCTGTGCTTTTCGGGCTTGCTCTTCGCGCGAAGTGCATATAGACGAAATAATCGAGATGCCTGTAATTTAGGCGACTTTTTCACTTTCAATGCTCGACGGAAAAGGTAAAATGCAGGCACACCGGCCTGAGACCTGAAACACTGAAATCGTTCTCGAGCGTCATCAAAACCCAAGCTGTATACCGAAAGTATATCGGGTTTTATGGGTCGTATTTTAACCCGATTGTAAACGCACACCTTCTTATCTCACCTGTATCTAAATGATGAAAATAAAATGGCTCTTACAATGTTCAATGCAAATAACGATGACGCGAGAGGAACGTGATTTATCTGGTATGCCGTCTTTAGGCGATCGCTAGCAATTTTCGTCGGATCGTGATTATGTGACGTAACGACCTTACGCGAACGTCCGTGGCCGACTTTCGACATCGTGCCTCTCTTGTCAGCGTGGCCGAGTGTGCGCGAACGCATAAAATCATCACGCGACATTCGATCGTGTATTAAACGGGATCCCGCGAAAAACACTAGACCATGCGTGACAGAACTTCCGTGCCAAGTCGAAACGGACGAGTTTCGCCTTGACTATCCATATTTATTATAATCTTAGAAGTTACGGATTATATTATTATCACAAGTGTAACGTTATATAAAAGAATTATATTATCAGAAAAGTTGTTTCCTCTTCATGGAAAGAAGTTTTGCTAAAATATTTAAAAATTTTAGTATAGTATATAAATACAGATTCGAAAATAATTATAAAGAATGCTTAAGCACAAAAAATACGAAAAAAAAATATAATAAAAGATTTTTTTTTTTAAATATGTTTTTGTCATGGAAAGAGAACGCTCTTGCTAAAGTATTTAAAAATTTAACTAGATACAGAATTAAAAATAATTTTGTTAGACCAATTAAAATAATTAGATAGGATACCTATTTAAGCAAAAAATACTAAAATGTAATAAAAGAGTTAACAGATTTTTCTTTTTTTGGAAAATTGTTTCCTTCATAGAAAGAATGGTTTTATTAAAGTACCTACTTAAAACTGTAACCAGATACAGATTTGAAAATAATTTTGTTGAGTCATCAGAATAATTATGTTAAAGACGCTGAAGCATAATGAACAATGCTGCAAAAAAGTTTTGACATTCTAGCAACTAGTTTATAAGTGTCTTATGTATAATTATTTTAATAATTTAATAAAATTACTTTCAGATTTATATATAGCTAAATTTTTAAATACGTTAGCAAAATTATTTTACTTTCCATATTTATTGTGCAATCTCGATGAATTAACCATATCAAATAATACTATAGGAATCAAACGATTAGAATAAATCTCAAAGTGTCCGTAAGATATATCGCGATACATCGATCAAATAAAAATTTCTCAAAGTATCCACACTGTATGATAGTTAAAGGAAAAATTGAAAATTATCGAGAATATGTCATGGCTGTGGGAAGCAAGAATTTTGCCAAATTGAAACTCGCGCGCGCGTCATGCATGTTCAACGGGCCGTTATCTGAAAAACCTTTTGCGCGATAACAGCGGACCCTCGATAACGCGTTACAAAAAGGCAAGCGCAACGTCCTGATAATGCTCTACCGCTTCTTTCTTGTATAGCGTGGCACGATAAATCATCGGCTCGCCGCGCATGATCGCGCGATCGAAGATCAGAGCCTCGCGGCGAAACGCTTTAATATTATATCAAGATATTGACGTAGCAGCTGGTAACTTTTATCCGGACAGCTTGTTTCGCAGATAAAAAAAGAAAAAAATTCTCATTAAAT
Organism: Cyphomyrmex costatus; assembly: GCF_001594065.2. Lineage (NCBI taxonomy): Eukaryota > Metazoa > Arthropoda > Insecta > Hymenoptera > Formicidae > Cyphomyrmex > Cyphomyrmex costatus. Next base: position 580,235 of record NW_017280495.1, on the reverse strand, counting down.
ACACAATCATTATAACCAAAGAAATTAGAATATCGCAAGTTGTTACATGTGTAAATTAATTTTTTTATATACTTGAAATGGAAAATATATCATGTTTTATCGTAAAAAAATATTATAACAGATGAAGGTAACAAAAGTATGATTAATCCAAGTTAATAGTTAAAAGTTCAAGTATTGTCTTCTTCGAAAAAACAACACGGCTAATTACCAAGGCATTAAGTGGCACGAAATTTCGCGACAGCCGATTGGCCGGTGAAGATTTATCGTCTGTGAAAGTGTTAACCTCGTAGGCGTTCGTGCTCGGTTCTCGACAATCGTCGTAATGCATCGTTAGGCACGGTAGCTCCTTAGGCGAGCATTAGCCGGTAGAAAGGGTCGCCCTGATAACTCTCGATGACTTCGAGAGAAACTTACGATACTCGTGGAGCGCGGAATGGAATTTCGCCCACGCCGAGCAAACGATGACGACGGTGGTGACGACGCATCGAAGAGCTAACGCAATAAACGATGCATTAAGTATAGAAGCGGACCAGCAATGACTGTTAATAAATTGCGAACAACGATAGCCCAGACACGGTAGCCCGAGAAATACACATTGTACGTATTTTTTTAAAACCTATATTTTCTATTTCTCTCTCTATAAAAATAAAACATCCCCAAATTCAAGCTGTAGGAGGTATCTATATAAAAATATCGTTAGCTAAATAAATGCAACTAAAATTTTTGCAATACTGATATCGTATCGATATTGTCCATAATATACACAATAAACAATATAATAGTTCATACGGTACTAATACCTCATTTCTGTGTCTATATCTTTTTAAATCTAACTACAACCGTAAGCCATTCGCTACAAGAATTAATTTCTCATTAAGAAATTTTTATTTATATCTATCTACGAGTGTTGGGTTGAAGGCAAAAACGGAGGCGAGAGTTCTTGGCAAAACAAATAGCAATTTCAATCTTCGTGAACGTATTGTAAAGTCGAACAGTATACTAGTCTGCAATTGTTTGAGCAAGAATCGTCCGAAAAAGAAGCTTACCGAGATGAGAATTTATGACGCATCGACCGGACATTGAAATTTCTCCGGTACATCGCGCGTTCTAATTAAAAGCGCCGAACCGACGGACCAAACTTCAAATCTGGTTGGCTGGACGCCTATCAATTAACCTCCGCGGTCAACGTGCCAATAAAGGCCACCGTGCAGGACTCTCTGTCCAAACGCCACGATGACCGCGCAATTCCCAGGTTTCCGTGCGCTTTTGCTCGCGAATGGAAATACACGCATCCAGCCAAAATTACGCGAGTCCGACGATGCAGCAATATACCGCGTGCATACACACACGCATTGTATCAGATTTCCGAGGTAATATTTGCCCAGACCTTGTGTCAGCAAAAAAAAAATGTAGAAAAACGTTTGCAAGCGTGTTTTCCCTTTAATCTTTAATTATTAAATTATACATAACGTATTTCGCCTTAATGCAGCGCAATTTCGCAAACCGGTCCGCGCAATATTTCAGAGCGAGATATAAACGTTAACGATAGCTATGAAAATTTCAAATCGCGTCGCGCGTGGCTTGGTATTTATGTATAGGTAGAGGCGCATCGCGAGATTGTGTGCCGCAAACAACTTTTAGCAAAAGATTTACTACAAATTGTAACCGAGAAAATATATACGTAATTATATATCGCTGCAAATGGAAAATGGGAAAAGTTCTGAAGGTAGCGAGAATGGCGAAAGAGAGAGTCGCGTTGTTAGCGAGAATAGTGGCAGGGACACGGTGATCCGCAAATAAATTCGATTTAATTTGAATTCAATTCCATCGGGGCCGGTCCATCGAGCGGATCGCTCGCGTCGAATTATCGCAGTGTCCCTCATTTCTCTCTTTTTATGCGCTCACATATACACGGATACACAAGCGGAGAGATCGACCCTTTCCTCGTGGTTTTTCTACATGTTCCATTAAGCGTTCCTTCTAAGGTGAAGTCACGGAAACATAATAAAGCGAAGAAATTTCTTCCTATTAATTATCAAGTGAGATGTAATGAGGTCAATTTGTTAATTAATCACTTAATTTTATTGTTCTTTTTATGATTTATTTTGTTTTTATCGTACATTTAATGACCTTTTTGCTTTCTTTTTAATAATAAAAAAATCTGATATTCAGCACAACTGAATTTGGCTGAACTCAAATTTGTACTATATTATAATAAAAAGTTAATATTAAATTAGTATTATTCGCGAATTTTGAAAACTCATTAACACAATTTTAAAAAATACGTATACTAATTAAAAACATAACGTGAAAAGAAAGTAAAGTTATGCATATTCGTTATCTTAAAATGCTGTTCCAATTCAGAATTTTAAAAACATTCTAGTTGAGATAATCGAAATTCTGATTGTGATACAATATTTCTGATAAAATCTATTAGAATTATTATTTATGCTAGAATTATTATTTATACAAGAATAATTTTATCAAACCAGAATTCTAGTTATCTCAACTAAAATTATAATAGGTTTAATCAAAAAATTCAGATTCGTCCACTTTCCACTAAATTTCCACCAAATTACTAATTAATCCAACCAGACTATTTTTCTCAGTGTAATTTTGAAATGTCATTTTTCTATCAATGCACAACGTTAAACATTTGTGACAGGTTCAGTTTGATAAAATCATAAAATCCTTTGCTGCAGCGTTCTTGATGATATCTTTAAAAGGTTAATAGAACAAATGCGGGCGCAACGGATCCGAACGTTAAATAGAAACGTAAGTTCACCGAACGACGTGAGTTCTCCCGTCTACTTTGTGCAACACGTAAGTCGAACGATCGCTCGCGTGATCGCGAAACGTGACGTGGAAGATGCGAACGCACGTGCGTCCAGCTCGTTATACACGTCCGCCGCTCGGCCGCTATCGAACGTCTCTCATCGGCCTCCGAGATGCACCCGGGGAAACTGGTCGTGGTGAATGTGTGCCTCGTGACCGCGCCTCCTCGCGTGCGTATAATAAAAGAACGGTTCCTCAAATCCTTTGATCTGAGAGTGCAAGCGGAACAACTGCTACCGTCGGCATGTAGGTAGAGATATCGATACATATAAGGTCTGTTTCCTATTCTTGCACTCGAACTTTCTCGCTTTCGCCGAACATCAAACATGTATCTATTTCATTTTAAAAGTGTACACTACATATTGTTGGATGTTTACTAAGGAAGCAATGATATCCTATAATTTAAATAACATTTTGTTATTTTTAATTTTTATATGTAACGAAATGTAAATCAACCCATTTCTGGTTAGTTTCAAAGTAAATACTAACGTATGCACATTTAGTAAATAATAAACTAAATTAAATCAAATTTCATACACTTTCTTGAATTAAATTGTTTAACTCCATTGTTTTGGTTAAATTAACGATATATTGGATAGAAACAGTGGTGATCTATAGAAATGATTAAAAATAACTCAAATTGAGTATAATTTATACATTATGAATTTAACAGTGTGATTCAGCCACAAGAACAGATCTATAGATACGTGTATTTATTGCACTTAGAACGCGAGTCGGCGAATCTCAATCGCCATTAGCTTTTCGTTGCGCAATTTAATTTCCATCTTACTGAGAAATTATGCATGACACGACTTAAAGCGGGGTTGGAGTCTCTTTGTATCGTCGTGAGTGCTGAGTAAAATAGAACTTTAGCGATAAGTCGATACCCATAAAGCCGCGTGTGCGGTAAGAGAGTTACGTAAATCGCATTAAGATGTATCGGAGTGTTATATTCGGGATGTAGGAAGCGGAGGGAATTCTTTTTTACTTGAAATCACTTGATAACTATGATACTTTGTACCATAACTATCCGTACGATAGCAACAACGGGGATCTAACTAGCATCGCCGATTGACAACAGCGAGGATCGTACAGTCCAGGCTATGAGGACTAATTCCCCTTTAAATGGGTTAAACAAGGCATCGCGTTCGAGACCATTAAAATTTAGGAACGTTGCTGCATGATGATCCATCACGCGACGCTGCGCGCGGCACGATATTTATAAGCCACATTAGATTTCTCTCTCACACGGAAATGCTAGACACGTAAAGGAAGAGACGTTTACAAGACAAAGATTCCGTACTTCGCCGCTAAATACGACTGTCTGATCCTCATTCTCACATCGGCGCAGCGTTGAACGCGAATATCTCATAAGTCATATACGTCTGACTTAGATCTAAGTGTTAACGTAGTCATGTAAGTCGGTGAAAAAAAAAGTCCTTCACGAGAATTTGTTGAATGAGTAATCTGATAATTGTATACTATGACATGGTCAGACGGACGGTAGCCTATTTAGCTTAATGATAGATTGTGGCATAATGCATATTATATACATATATATATAAAGTATTAAGGAGTATATGTATATATGTATATTAGAAGTATTGAGATGTATGATTGCTTAATAAGCCGCGTTCGACGAAAGTTGACTTTGCGAAGCCGACTTCGATGCAAATTGCAGAGAATGCAAAAACGCCACGGCCAAGTGCCGACGGCAGTTTTCACGCTTTTAAATTTTTCACGCTTTCCTTCGTAATATGTGAACATTATATCTGCGTACTTATTGCGTACGCATTCGATTAAATTTTCTCCTACCCACCATGCGTTTGTGATCACATATTTTTAACTACACACAAAAATACCTTCACGTTTCTTTTCTCAAATCATCCTAATAGTTCTTTACTAAAACAAAGAATCTCGTTGCATTAATTGGAGTTCTCATTGAAAATTGACAAATTGAAATGTTCTAGTTCTATTATAATTCTAGTTGAAATAACCAGATTCTGATTGCTTTGGTCAGAATTTTCTGGTACGTAAATTTTCTTATGCTTGTTTTTACCATCGTAGTTTAATTTTAACTTCGGTTCACAATTAATTCTTTATCTTTTTCTAGTTCTAAGAATTAACAAAACGTGAACAAAGTAAGTTAAACCAATCATAGAATTCTACGATTTATCGATTGAGGTTCATTTCTACCAATGTATAGATTACAACTTCAATCTCTCGGTTTAATAAACTCTTAATATTTTAAAATAAAGTGTCACAAGTTCGCAATGTAAATACACGACTATAAATAACAAAAAGCTTATCGGTCTGAGTTTAGTGCTTAAATAAGATTTCAGTAATTTATCATTTTCTTATTTTAAAAACTGGAGCGAGATAAAAATTCAGTTAAACCGAGATTAAAATTAATCTACATTGATAAAAATAGACACGCGTGTTACGTCAATTTGATAATTACATTCTCGCAAAACATACGGTTTTACGCACAATTACGATTCATCACTGGTGTAAGAGAAAGATCGACTCGCGTAATCGGCAAAGGCCATTCCGCCAGTTAGGTGCAACATCATTTTCGCGAGTGCACTCGCCGGCCATCGATCGTTCTCTCTCTCTTTCTCTCCGCGTCGGACAGAGCGGCTTGTCGGAAGAGGCTCCCATGTGTACACGATATTTGCTGAATTAATCATTACGAGTATCATAACGTCTGATGACTTACCGAACGGAATCGCAGCCGTCCTCGTGATCCCTCGTTGTGTCTTCGACCGGCGAACGTACCGTGGACCGTCTTCCGCTTTTCCGCACCGAGTTTCCTCTCGTTGACGGTCTGCCCTTCGTCGGCCCCTCGGGACGTCACGTCGATTCGCACGAGCGAATGTATGGGCACGCATATACGACGCAAATGCACCCCGGAAAACGCAAGCACGACGCGCTTCTCGCGACGGCGTTATATCACAGTCGTCATTATCTTACTCTCGACGATTGCTCCCTCCTTCCATTTGTTCTCTCTCGTTGCCTCCGCAATTCGCGATTCCGTTCGGCGCGTTTGTCGGGACCGGTGGCGGCGATGGGCGTCGAGCTCCGCCTCGATGGATATACCTGGGTCTCCCTCGACCTAACCTAATGTATGGAAACGGCACCGGCGAAATTCCTCAGTACCGGCGACGGCAAGATGTTACTCGTCGAATTTAGGGAGGGTGTCGTTCGATGTTCGGGTGAAGAGAGCCTGTGTTTCCTGGACACGTCGGTCTCCGCGATGTTTCTTCCGCCGATCGTTAATTTCCCGGCTGTACACTCTTGATCATCTCTCTCCCTCTCTCTCTCTCTCTCTCTCTTTCTCCTTTCTGCTTTCTTTTCCCTTTTCCCGTCTATCGTCTCCTTTTTCCTCTTTCCCTGTCCGTCTCTCCGCCTCCTCCTTCCTTCCTCCTGATCCTGTTCCTCTCTCTCTCTCACTCTCTCTCTCTCTCCGGTGCTGGGTCGTTCCTCGGAACGGCACCGTTACTTCCCTCCGGTGTCACAGCGCCAACTGACAGCGGCTGGTCGCTCGCCGGTACCCTCGTGCACAGCGGCGGACAAAGCTCCGACGGCGGCCGAAACGCGGCGGAAACGCCCGAGAGCCGGCCAGTCAGCTGGCTCCCCGGTGGCAGCCGACTGCATCGGCCGTGCGCCGGTGCTGCTATCCTCCATTCCTTCGGTTCGATGACGGTCGTCCACGAACTTTCCCGAGTCAGCTGGCTGCGCGCCGCATCCTCCCCCCGCCGGTCCCCTTACCCTCTCATCGGTACCGTCCCCGGCGCCCTTGCCTCCACCCGTCGTCGTCCTATCCGTGTCGTTTCCACCCTCTCTCTCTCGCGCGCGGTGAGTCTCTCTCCTCGTCACCCGCGCGTGCACTACTCTCGCGCCGCGCCGGTTTCCTCTCTCCTCTCCTCTCTATATACTATACTCACGGCCCTCTATCCTCTTACTCTCCGGGCTCAACCGGAAGCGCTCGCGAAAGCCCTGCCGCAGCAGCCGCTTTCTCGCGCATGCAATATCCTCGCGAGCGAGCGAGTCGGGTCGAACCGCATATCGAGTATAACGGAGTCGAGTGGCTGTAAAACGGTGGCAGCTATCGTCGCTCGATGACGTGGATGAGGCCTTCCCACACATGCGAGTGTGAGCGATCGGTGAGCGCGTTGCACCGCCGCAGCGCGCCGCGTGCGCGCGCGCGACTATGTGTTTTCCTAATCGCGCCGCATATCGGCCACGGTACGATGGCGACGATGGTCAGGCGGCTTTGGCGGCTACAAAAGAACAAAGGCGGGAGGAAGACGCGAGTCGCGTGAAAATTATGCGTGCACCGGGCGACGCGACGGTGGAAACCGAAGCAGGAAGCGGCGACGAGCCTTTCCCGTGTCGTGCTGGTGCAACGCTCAGACATATTTGGTATCACTTTTTTGCGGTTTCGTCACCTTGCTGATTGACGGAATTTATCGGCGGCACGTAGGATAGATTTCTCTCATTAGTCAGAATTTATTTTTACCGCGATGAAACGGAAAATATTCGCGATAGCTCGATCGCTCGAGAAACAAAGGGAGAAAAGAGTTATGGAAAAAGATACATCTTCGAAACTCTAACAGCTTCGTGAAACTGCTGTTACAATTACTCGTTCTACAAACAGTATGTCGAAGAGAGAACCAAATTTTCAATTAATCCACAAATTATTTGTTATATTCTCGTCGCATTTTTATTGTATAATTCTTTATAATATTTTAAAGATATTCATTAGCATCAGCATATTATTAAATCGTATTGGATTAAATCGTGTTATTTTGATATTAAAAAAAGTCGAATATCAATTTAACATAAAATTTTTTAATAACATAATCACATTATGTTAAATTAACACTCAAATATGTTAATGATACAGCATAAAATTTTAATCAGGACTTGAGTAGACTGTTAAATCTGTAGTGTTAAATTTAATCCAATGTGAGTTGCTACTGCTTCTACTAAATATATCGTTATTTCATACTAAAAGGATAATTAAATTTAACACTATATCAATTTGACAATATAGTGTTAAATATAACCATTGTTTTAATATAAAATAACGATATATAATTGCAGTAAGTGCAGTGGCGACTCAACATTACATTAAATTTGACATAAATGATATATAAATTTATCCATGTTTTTGTAATATAAATATAAAATGTTTTTTATTATATATAACATATTTTTTTAATTCGTTTAAATTCATTGATTCAACCAATAGAAACTCTTACGAAATCAGACCCTCGCAATCGATCGTCGCTTATAGCCTCGATCTTTCGTCGTCGACGGTTCATCTTAGCTGGTCCCGTTATCGCGATAACCGCGATACCGAACTTTTTATCCGATTTCCATTTCGATGCATATCGCTGACCGATAAGCTGGAGTGATCGATCAATTGCGACGTGTATCGAACAATTCGCACTTCTGTATTTCTTCATTATCAAAGTGAGAACTTTAACTTTTTTTTTCGTCTGACATACGCCAGTTTTTACATCCTTCTTATCGGCGCGGCGTATTAATTATCAGTTTCTTAGTAATTTTCTTAATACGCTTCATGATTAGTGAGATAGACCAATGTGCATGTTAAACAGTTGCGTGATCACGATGACGCGCGCATTTACGTTCGCAGGCAGCACGAACGTAATTACCAAGAAAATTATCACTTTAAACTATCGCGATTTTTAGCTACTTTCCTCGCAACATTTTTTCGGCGCAGAAAAGACGGAGCCTTATCATACGATAATATTAACAACACAAACGGGGAAGTAGAATAAGAGGTCGAGGCTCGTAAATGCGCTACCGCGCTGGGAGACGATGATTCTATGTGAATTAGAAGGCTTCCCGCCGTGCCGCGAGGAAAGAAGACAAAGCTGAAAGAGGAGAACAAAGTTTTGCGATAAAGATCGCGCGGCGACTCGTGTCTGCGAACCGGCAAACTTTCGGCATCGAGGGGCGACAATGTTCTTCCGGTGTCGTGCGGCGCTGTCTGGTCGTAAATTGAAACTGCGCGAACAAACACGGGCGCGTACAGCGGAGGCCGTGTTGGAAATTAATATCGAGTCGAGTTTCGTCGAGATTGCGAGGATGCCGATTCAATTAATCGCGACGTGAAAATACAGACGCGCCCGGCGACGATTGGCTCACAAATAATCGAAGCGCCGACAGTGATATAGACGCGAACGGTAGATTTTACAAAAGGACTTTGACAAAAAAAAAAAAAAGAGCCGTAATTCAAGTGAATAACTCGTAACAAGTCACGTCGTTTTATGTCGCAATATTTTATGCCGTTTCGACAATAGCTGCGAAAGTACGTCGGAAAATCACTCTCTGTCAGAATTATTGTATTTTATTACATAGGTGCGCAGAGGTTAAATCATGATCGTATGAGTTTTTTCATGCTGAATATCGTTTCAATTTCTACAAGCTGAGTATTATATGGCTATAATAAATAATATAAAAGTTTCCGATGTTAACTCAGCGAACTTACATCCACATTGATGAAATAACATTCACATATATGCCCTTGTATCCTACTAATTTGTTAAATTTGTAGAAATTACATTATATTACTACACGGTTGTGTGTGCCATCTCTCTAGTTTTCGATTGGAACCTCCGATCCTCTTTGATCAAATCACCAGCTCGTCGGCAGATGAAAAAATTTCCGGCTAACCGTTGAAAATTTTGATAGTTTTTTAAATCAATTTTCCTTTGGAAAAATATTTCAGGAGGGCCAAATCTGATGACTTTTTTTTTTAAATGTACTACAAGAGAGTTACAATTTCGGTAATTTTGGTATATGGTAGTTGTCGATTTCTACAACAGGACAGTAGAATCTCCGGTGGGAGAGACACTAGTCGAGAGATGGCAATCGTGTTTGTAACAAAAAGGAACTGCATTGAGATGATTATATCTCTCAGGTTCAATTTGAACCACCTAACGAGTCACAATATAAGTTGTCCCACTTTACGCTGTCAATCAAATCGCACGAAGTAAAGGTCTCCAGACCTGTGATGACACTTTTCCTTCTAAAAGCTCTTATTGTTAGTTACTTTCCATTCAATGTGCTAACATTGTCTCTCTCTCTCTCTCTAATAAAAGTAAATATTGTTCGGTATCGTCTCCTAAAAAAATATCACGAGACATACGCGTACCAATCGATCGAATCTCGGTTAACTTTGACGATTGTTGTGGAAATGGTCCACAAGCGATCTTCGTAGCGTGAACGATCGTGAAGTTCAGGAAAGGAGGGTTAGGGTGATTATTGCAAACACGGGGAACTTATTCCCCGAGCACGGGGGGTACAGTAAGTCGTTTCTCCGATGCGCGCATGTGGGTCTGTTCGCGCGGGGTGCGTTCTATAAATCCCCCCATTGTTCGTGCGGAGAGCGGTCAGCTACGCCTCCCCTCCCCTCCCCCCTCTCTCTCTCTCTCTCCTTTATCCTTCTCTCCACTCTGGAGGCGAAAGGATTGTAATTTTAGGACGGGGAGGGAGTCGAACGCTGGTCCCACCGGTCCGGGGACCCTTAAAGGGGACAGGCTGCACGCATTGTATTAGGGCTTGAACTCTACACTACCTCCTAACTGGGTCGACATTTTTCTCCCCCTTCTCGCTCATCTCCCAACGCTTCTCTTCCGATTACGCTCTCGAGCCTAGCTCTCGCGCGAGAGTGCGAGATCACCGCGGGACAGCTGAGCGCGCCAAGGTCGAGCGAGAACGAGTTTCGAAAGAGCGACCCAGTGACGCTCCGTCCTGATTGCAGCGCAGTTGCAGGCACGTGCGTTATTGCGAGAGAGACTCTAAAAAAATTTAGACTCGCGAAGAGATTTTTTTATTTTCGAGATATAATTATTACTGTCGTTAAAGTTTCCGGTTTGAAAATAATCGAGTGGATCGATCAAACTGTGTCGCAGTTCCTTCGCGTTTCTTTCTCCGCTGCGAAATCGTGTTTATTATACTCTTTTTGAAACGACTATTGTACCCGAAAAAGGAACGCGCGTCATGGATAAAACGCGTTTCCGAACGTCACTCTCCGAAACGCTCGCTATTACTCGAAACATACGCGAGAACGAAGGCATATTACGTTAGAAGCATGCATGTCGCGATTGCGCAACGCAACGCGTGGCAGGTGCAATTGCCTCGTCACTCGAAGCAGACGAACTTCTACGAACTGCGCTTCCACGAAGCACGCTTCCGCGAAACCGCGGTTTTATCGTTTAACTACAGTGGCACCGTGCACGGAAAAATTACAACGTAATCGCGATGCGTCGTTACACACTGTCTCCCCGGATACGGAACAGAGCGAAAAGCGAACACGCAATCCGCCCGAAAGAGTCCGATGGTGACGCGATGGTTCCTTTTTCGTGAGACACAAACCACGAGGGGTTTCGCGAAGCACCGTAAACGCGGGAGTGCACGACCGGCTGTAAACCGCAGCGAATAACCGACCGACACACCGACCGTCAATGACGAAATTCCTGCGTGAGTCCGGAGTCATCTGGATCCGGAATCCGCGTCCATGAGATTCCACGGAGAATTCTCTCACGCCGCAACTCGCAAAATACCGGAAATGTACTGAGCACATTTCAGAAGGATAATAAATGATAGAATATATGTAACGTAAAGTAAATTGATATAGAGAAAAAATTGTTTTATTGTATATTATATTATATGTGAAAGAAATTATATCGTTCATCATTTGCTACAACAATTAGTTTGAAATTGTTTGCAAAAAGGAGCGAAAATGTAAAGGAATAAGAAAAGAATACTTTAAACGAATTAAGAGAAATGAGCCTCCGATTCTTAGTACTTAAATATTTTATAGGGTGAAGTTACGTACCGTACATACTTGACTCTGCAAATCGCGCACTGAAATCTTGAAATGCAATCATGAACAGAACTAGAATAGTAACATATTAAATTGCCGAGCAATTTAATAATTTTTTATACTGGTAAGTATCTTAAAAGGTTATTAATAATTTGGATGCTAACCTAAGCACTTAAGATTGTAAATAATAAATACTTTAGAAAAACACATTTATTCCTGTCTTACAAAAAAGAAACGAAAGAACTTTTATATTCTTTTATAATCCATAATATTATTTATTATATAAATTGCATTTAAAAATTAATATTACAAAATTTTAAAAAGATTAAAAATAATTAAGTTTATTTTCAAGAAAACTATTTTAGTTGTGCATGCAGTAATGGACGATACACAATTATATATTAAATATCAATTTATGAGATAATAAGCAATTCTTATTTGAACAGTATAGGAGAGAGAGATTGATTTTCTTGAAGTCAATCCTAACCGCGTGAAAGAATGACAGGCGTTTACAGTTGCAAACTGAGGTTGCACATGAGGTAAGCCTCAGTCAGAGCGCTCTAACGTTAAATTTACGGGCGTCTCGTTTTACAAGGTGGCTCGATATCGGATACGCCGCGAGTGACGCAAGGATTACGAGCTTTCTCAAGCCCCGACACGCTTTCGGCCTATAAAAGCGGGATGACTAATTTCAGTGTCTAGAGATTGTGTGCAGGTGTTGTCAGGATCGATTCAACGAGCGGGGTGTCTCGGTTTAACGCGAAGCACCATCTTGCACGAACACGTTCCGCCTCCGCGTGTAATACGTCGCACGCGTGTACATATCGCGTAATAGTTTACCGATAATTGCGAACCACGAGCAAGGAATATTACGGCTCGTAGTTCTCTATCTCGTACACGTTTTAATTTATAATTTCGAAACTACTATCATCACGTCCGTACAATATTCGTCTTGATTAGGTTGTACAATATTAAGAAAATTCTTATAGTATCTAAACATTACCTAATCGAGTCAATTTTCCGTCGGCACGAATTTTAACTTTTCCTCAATAAAGATCTTTGCGCGCGTGCCCGAGAAAGAGAACAAATTTCTTTGTTCTAAAAAAATTCTGTTATATTTTTCAAAAGTGTAAAATGTTTTACCACATATGTAAAAAAAAACTAAATTTTAATAAATAAATGAATAGTGCCAACCAAATATATTTATTTACAATAAATAATATTGTATCTTTATACTTAGTAAATATATTTAGGTGATATTATTTAAAAAATTATTTATTAATACAATATATTTTTTCAGTAGAAGTCGAATTGTACCGCAAATGTAGATAACTTGAGACAGTACAGATAACTTGGAGCAACATATACTTTTGTTAAATTCAGTGGTATCTATCCATGAGTCAAAGAAAATTTAAAATTTAAACATTCTTTAGAGATTCAAAGGTGACTTGAATTTATAATACCAAGATTGAATTTAATAAAAGTACACGCTGTCCCAAATTACTTGCATTTAAGGTATTTTATTTATATTTTTTGCAAATTTAAATTTATCTAGCAAAATGTATACAATTAAAATATCAATGGTATCTTTAAAACATCCCAGTTGTCGGTGGGGGGTGAAGTGTCTTGAACAATTGAACCAAGTGGTTTTAATAAATCACAATAAGTATATATTAGAGTTCAAGAACAAGTATCTCCTGTTTTTGCGTATGAATATTTGAAGACGACGTTGAGTACACGCATTCTTGTAGCAGATATTTCGTTGTCGTTCCAGGCCGGTTCTCGCAAAGGGACACGAAATTCAATGCAATCTTCAAGAGACTCTTACGCTCCCAAGTACGTTGATGCAATCGCTGACGAAACAACAGCTGGACTTGCCTTCAAGTACCCTTCTTCGTCGTACTGCGAATAGCGAGTGTCGTCACGCAAAAAGTTCTACAACTCATGTTTCGCAAGACAAGTAACGTAAAGCCGGACTTCTCGCGGATCTGCCGTTTAAACGGCATAGGGATGAAACTGAAGATTTGATGGCAGATGTGCGAAAAAAAAAATATATAATCCGTCCATTCATGGTTCGCATGGCAATGAGACCCACGTCCACATTGAGCAGAGACACATTTGCGTGTAGAATTCTCGCGTTCGTTTCACGATTCATGGCGACGATTGGCACGAGACACATTTTCGCTGGCGTCATCGGGATTAACATGGATTTCAATCCCTGCCAAAAAGTTTCCGCTCTCGCGAGCCCAGTCTCGTTTCGAAAACTCGATAGAAATTCCATCCCTCGTGCCCGAGCTTCGTGGCCGCCCCGGATGTTCCCTTACGAATTTCCGTGCGACGGGACGTCTCGTGACGACCGGGAGGATGACTACGGCGACAGGCGCGCGCGGTTCATGAATATTCACAACGGCGCTTTGGAAAGCGGCGAGAGGTAGCGACAACTGGGGATCGACGGGGAGAAGGGACTGAGAGAGGGTGCAGTAACAGTTTCTTCACCAGAGTTGGTTGGACATTCATTCGTTCATTCAATGTGCGAGACGCAACAGACGTTGAGTTTGGAGGATTGGAAATATTCGAACGCGCGCGATCATATCGTCCGAATAATTCTAAAACAAGATTGAATACGAAACTTCTCCGATTAGAGATATTTGAGTGTCCTGAATATTCGGAACTGCAAACATCTGATAAATGTTTGAAAAATTCGAAAAATGCTTCGCATTATTTGACGGAACAGAAATGGCGGAAGAAAGAAAAGGGGGGAAAAGGAGGACAAAGGAGAAAGTGAAAATATCTCGATAGCACATTTTCCTTGTTCTCTTTCCTCCTCTTTCGTTGTTTCCCTTTTGTCATTCACTCTCTCGCTTTCTCCGTGTCCAACGCACGGCGCAAATTGGCGTTAATCGCGTTAGGGTGAGGAACAACCCTGCCAACCCTGTGCGAGCAAGGTAATTCTACTCCTATGCGACTACCAGAAAGCTCGGAAAGGAGCAGCCGGAAGCGTACGGTCGTACTCGGGGAGTTTCTTCGGTCGCCGCAACCGCTTAACCCTTCACCGTCACGCTACTCGCGCCACATGATAACGTTTTACACCCTAAATTCAATGAAACTACGGGGATAAGTTGAAAATCATAATACGACCCAAAATTTAAAGATAATTACGGAAAACCGAAAAGTTTAAATTTTTATGTAAAGAATCTTTGTACTCTTTAAATCTAAAATAGTGAATAATTATTAATATCAGAAAGCCATAATCAGTAAATTTATAGTGAAATTCAATTAAAAAATTAATGAAACGTAGAATTCCTAACCTAGGAAATCTTGCCTTAGTGTATACATTCAGTATACAAGGTGTAAAAAGTAAAAAATTTCAAGGAATGATTCCTCACAAATTTAATTGTATAATGAAACTTCATAAGTCGTTTCATCAAAATAATTTGAGTGGTTTTTGAAATTTTTAGAAAAAATAAAATTTTTTTCATCTTTGATATCCTGTATCTTTGAAACTAAGCCGTTTCGGATAGATATAGTCATATTAATTTTTTGTCTCGAATTTGTGTGAGAAACTATTCTTTAATATCTTTTTACGTACTTTGTATATACTCTCTGAAACTGCAAATATCGGTATTTGACTTATATAATGCTTAAACTTTCTTTCTTTTCCAATTAAATTTCACTGATTACTCTACTACTGATTACCATTATATACTCGGAGCAAATATCAGTAATTATCCACTAATTCAGATTTAAAGAGCTCGATTTAATTTAATTTTTATTTAAATAAATATTGTCTGATGTACAAAACTATTTTGTTTACTGGATTTAATAAGAATTGCATCATAATCTTTTTTCATGAATACATTGAATTATTATTCACGCGTGCAACTATGTACATAATCATATTTTAAAAATAGTCTAATTAAGCTCGTTAAGTGAATATTCATAAAGGATTGTGCAAAAAATCGATACTGCCTTGCTCGTGAAATACACGTCTCTCTTCAGCGATAAAGCGATAAAATAGTATTATAATAGAACACATAAGCTGAACTGCATCGATAAGGTTTTTGATTTCATTAAGATCAAAAAGTACTCGAGAAAGCACTCGCTGCAAGATTATCTCGTCAGCAATCAACTTATCGATGATATACTACGATAAGGATTTTTATTCTCCTCACGAAAGAAACTCTCACGCTATCAATCTCAAATGTATCAAGAGTTACAATATAAGAAAAATATTACCTAAACTTATCATCGCGTGTGCTTATAACAAAGCCTAGATATTTATTAAATATCAGACAAACGTTAAATATTGTATCATGAAAGCTACATAATTGTTACGCGGTTGTGATGTGGTTACACAACATTAGGTATTATATCACGCCATATCGAGTGATCGAAACATTATAATTTACGCTACGCATTACATTCAATTATTTCACCTTTACAGGCAGTGACTAGTGTAACTAAACAAACCAAGGTTCAATCGCCGATCGTGTGCGTTTGCTCGGTATTACAAGAAATCAATCCGTAGCACTTAATGTCTTCCGAGTGCGAATGCAAAATTGGTAGAGGGGATACACAAGGTAATACCACATCGAGCAATTACCACCGTATCGTTACCGATATCTTGATCGTAGAATTATGTCAAGGAACGCGATGCTGGGGCACTTCTTTTCCTCCATTACTCGCTCTCATTGTCTCTGAAAGCGATAATAGTCGTTCTTCCTGTCTTCGTCTCGGGTTTTTTGTTTTTCCTCCACTCTTCTCGCTCCTCCCTATCCCTTTCCCTTCCCTTTCACCCTTTTTTTTGCGACCAAGTCAGCCGCGCAGGACATTAAACGCTTTTTAAACCCTTTTTCTCTCGTTATGAAATTCTAAATTGCCACTGTCGCTCGGCAAAGGTGGAAGGGCAGGCAGACTGAAGGAGGCGAAGGTAAAGTAAGGAAGGACGGAGGAAGGAACGCAAAAATACACGCCGCGCGTTAACCTCCGCGCGGCTACGTGCCAGGACCGCGGGACGTTAATGCACATTTTATTACGCGCCTCTTAAATGGTGCTTTTACCGCGGCGCACGACGCTCGGTAAAAGACCAAATTCATCTGGAATTCGAGGCGACATTACCGGAAAATAATGACCCCGGGGTGAAAGCGATGACCCAGATCGTCCTGTTTGCGATCAACGCGCGAATCTAATACGCGACATTATGCCTCGGATTCCATTCATCGATAGCACAATCTGCATTTCCTGGATTTCTTTTTTTAGAACGAAAAAACGTCGATATCTTGAAACTAGAATAATCGATAGCGTGAATAGGATAAGAAATAAAGTGTGACTACGACGATTACGCAACGAACAAAGGATGTTCGGCCTTCCTATACTCGCGACTAGTAGAAGAATGACATTGACGTTTTAGTCTCGAGTTTTACAAAACTCATATAACTATGTAAGAACAAAGTTCGTTGTTGCGAAGTATTTTGTTAGCCGATATTAATCAAAGTGAAGGATATTATTCCTTACATTTTTTTTTTTATATTCTCAGTTGTTTCTTACTTCAGTATATAAAGTAATTTCAATAAAAGCAAAATCAAGATTTGCTTTGATTTCCAATCAAAGAGAACAGAAACTCGATATGCCTGCGTTCATTACATTAAATAACGAATCGTTTACGCATCAATATTTACGATACGGTTCGCATTGGTCTCTTTCATTCCTCTCTTCTGTAAAAAAAAAAAGTATTTTAATACCACAACGTATTTCTCTTTGCCTTCTATAGATCTCTTTGGCCAGGTTCCAATGATCGGTCAGGTATCTTGCATTTATCCGAATATCCGAGAAGTCAAAGTCAACTCTTGGCCTCGGGTCAAGCGATGCGTAACGCTGACGAGTGTGGTACACACACAGACTGCTTCACATATCGTATCGCATTATAGCTTCTTTTCCTGCGGCCCCTTCAATTCCGTTACTCGATGACACGCCATTGTCGTTATTGTTTCATATGACGGCGAGGTCGCGATGGCCAAGAGCGAAACGAGAATAACCGGCATTCGTTCCAAATGCTCTTTGCTCCCGCGCGAATATTTACAATATTGTCGACATGTACATATAATACAATATATATGCGAATATCGACACGCGATAACGTCAATAGGAAGCCACTGTGGCGACTAGCAATGGCGATGCCGTCATATCATACAAGAAGGAACCTCCGTTAATTCTCCGATTTGTGAACAAAAGAGAAGTCGAAGCGACGCGACGTGAGCGCGAATAAGAGTTTTAGCGTATCGATTGTATTAAAAACTTTCCAATACAAATCTGGACATGAGAAACTCACTGTTAATTGGTCCGCCATGTTTTAACACCAGAATCGCAGGTTTAAATTGATCCAATCGCGGTTCAAAGTAAATCTGGATTTTTATAAGGAAAGATTGTCATCGTAAAAGTAAAATCACTTGTAACTGATTACGATTTATGAAAAGTCACAAAAATTTAAAGCATCCACGTGCAAATCCAAATTAACTGGAAAGAAAGAACTATCAGATGAGTCATGCAGAAATGACACAGTCACGGTTCTATTAATATTAACAATTCCTGAGTGAGAGAAAGAGAGAGCTAGATGTGAAAAAGATAAAATAAAAAGATATAGTAAATGTAGGTCCTTTTCTCTCACCGATTTTTTTATTAAAACTACTACCCTGCATACAAAATTGCGACTCATGTTCAGATTCTTATTAGAGGGTCTCTAGATCGCATCTAGGACCCAACTAAAAGCAAAGAAGCAAACCTGAGAGAGCCATATGGATCGTTCCCACTTTCGGTTTACGTATGTAATTGAGGTTCATTGCCTCCGATACTGTTCTTATGAGAGGGGACAACTCGTGGCATCTGTGTCCGCACGAATGCCGGAGATTGGTTGAATTGAGAAATTATGAATTCGGACAACTGACAAAATCTATTTTGAAAGAGAGCGAGGGGGAGAAGGAAAATCCATTAAATTTTCGGAGGTATATTTCTGATGAAGGCCAAAAACATTTACCAGAATTTTGGCAGAACGCGAACGGGAGCTATAGCGAAAGCGGAGGTAGCTTCGAACGATCGATGCTAAACACGCGGAACAAAGGGAACTTTAAAGAGAGACAAAGAGAAAGAGGGAAAGAGAGACAGAGAGCAGATAGGATTTATGTGAACGCGAGTTTTAAAGCGGAGAGCGCAATCAGTGCGAATCGTTGGAGATGTAACTGAAAAGTGCATATGGTGTGCACGCTCTGTTGTCTATTGCGCCTCCTGCGCATAAAATCCTCTGAATTTAAAAAAAGCAATCTTGCTTGGTCTCATTAGCCTTCATGTCTCCGTTTCCTGATTTTATTAAAAAAGTTTTTTCTCCCTTTACCTCTTTTCATCAAATTCCCCAGTTTTTCCAGAGGAATTTTTTATTTTCAACATTATCCGTTTTAGCGACTAAAGAAAAAATGATTTTATAACGAAATATCGTTTCTCTAATATGAAACCAGTTAATTCTCAATGAAAAAATTTAAATGAAATGTGTGCTCTCATCCTTTTTTTCTGACCAATATAGTAATCCCGTACTACTCTTATCTATTCGTCATTGTGCTATTGATTGCTGAAGTCGTTAACGAGATCGGTCGCCGGTTTCCGGTCGCCCAGGGGTCGATCGGGCGTACGAAACGCCGAGTTGGAAAAATCGCCTCGACGGTGCGCGCGCGGGGAAAATATCGCTTGATTGATGAAACATCGATTTTTCAAAAGGCGTCAGCAGTCCAGTAGCCGCTGTCCAAATATCCGCGCAGCCCAATATCTCCATCGCGGTACATACAAGAGTAAAGTATGGGGGACGCGGGGCTTGTGGTGAAAACACGAAGGGTGGAGACCGGCGATGGGGATTCGCATTAAAACAAGGCGGTCTTCGTATCGATTGGAGAGAAGCGTGCCTCTAGGACAAAGAGGACGGAAGGCCGCGTGCGCCACAGTACCACACAAAGGACTCGTATCCTGCCACGGATATTTCGTCCCTGTCGTTGCCTGTGTATCCCTTTGCCTTTCCCGGAGTCTCTCCCGAAATTATTCCATTTCGATGAGATTTTCTTGGAGAGACAACCGACGAGAGACTTTTCCCTAAAATTCCTCGAATGGTTAAGATTAGTAAAAATTTCTTGAATCCAACAAGAAAGAATCTTATATATAACGTACGCAAATATGCATTACAAAAATTCGTAAGAAGAGAGATTTAATTGGGATTTCAAGAAAACAGAACAAGAAACGCTAATGAAAACTTGAATCCTATCTCTGCACGGTTACAATTTTTGTGTTTATTTTTAGACGTCTTTGTTTTCAACGTTTGTAGAAATTTTTTAAGATAAATGATAAACGTCATGCAAGTGTTAAAGTGTACCGTATTGTCAGTCTTTGTGATTCACTTACGGCATTTGAGATTGTAAGACAGGTTCTTCGTGATAACTAAATGACTCATTAACAGTGATGAGTCATCACGAGTCGTATCTACTTATTTGACATCTAATCCTTTTCTTATCAGTCGCCTGACCCAGATCGTCGAAGGCGCCTCGCTTCTATTCCATTTATCGACGCGGGTCGGAACACCTGCGAAACGCTCACAAAACACGTCATTCTTTCCACGAAGAACTGATTGAAGAGGGAAAAAAAAAGAAAAGTATGATCCTATGTTAGGAAAACGTCACGTCTCACTTGGGGATGCGATCGGTATGTCATCCACACTCGATTAACGATCCCAGCGCGGTCGACGACAACGAGAAGCGATAGCGTAACTTCCTGAACAAAGGAAAAGGGAAACGTGCTAGAGTTCAACCACCACTATCGTCACCGCACCACTACTCTAGGCAGGATGTATTCCCCCAAGAGGCCTCGGCACGTGGTCGAATTTTGTGCGGCAAACAGTAACCTTTGTTCCTTTGAGAGCTTCTTAAAGCTGAAAGAACAGCATCCTTGTCCTCGAGATAAAGGACACGCCGTTGCAGTCGCGGGTAATCAATAAAATCAAGGAAAAATTTATATTCGTGGTTGTTTGCCAAAACTTTGATTCGAACTCATCGTTGTAGCGATTTCGTTAAGCAACCGTGAACACAAAATGGCGCTTCTGTGCGGCGATTATTTAAACGATAATATTAAAATGATAAAATAAAAATTACCGAGCGCAAAACCGTAAAGCAGGATACCGCGTTAAAGAGATGCAATCGGGACGTTATGTAAAATTAATTCACCGAAAAAGAGGCCAGATTGTCCCATGCCATTATTTTAATCGGGAGTAATATTCTCATGGAGAACGTTTCTATCCTGGGAAGAGTGAGGTTCCTTTACCAGAGTCAATTTTCTTCCGTGGCGGCGGCGCCACCATTTTAACGAGCGACTCGGCGAATAATGTAAAATACACACTGAAATATTCCCCCCTCCTTCGTCCTACTGTTGTCTTTACTCCTGCTCTTATATCTCTGTCGCGGATTTGTTTCTGCGGAGATTTTTGTAAACGGGACGATACGGATTTAATGGTCAGAGTAAAAATTGATTTTATTCGAGTGGCCGAGACGACGCTCGCGTGTGTTTCATTGCTTCGGGCGAATTACACAAGGGCCAGATAGAAACCGGGTGCCCGAATAAAACCCCCGAAAATAGCCGGCTGCTGCTCGGTGGACAAATGGCACAAGCGAGAGGGAGAGCGGGAATGTCTCCCCGCTAAAGTCTTCGCTGTCACGAAACGAGGTCAGCCCGAATATCGTCGTCGCCTCGACGACGACGTTCTTCAAAGACTATTCGTTTCTCTAACGAGAAACGTCGAGATTTCATTAAGTATCTCGATTGGACCGCTCGACACTGCGACATTTTATCCCACAGTTTTCATTAACTCTTAACAAAAGTATGTGGAACCTTCTCTTAGTTTTACGTTTTAAAATAAATTACAGTTTAAAATTATTAATTTTAATAATAGAATAATTTTTCTCCCATTCCTCTGTATTCTTTGAAACCATAATGAAAGTAATTAGTACTACAATTTGTACAATGAAATAATAAAAATTAGTCGAACTTTGGAAACTGCGTGTATAATTATGTTTTTGAATCTTGGATTGCTGAAAAAATGTCCGAACATCTTGTTAATTAATGTAAAGAGGAACGAATACACTGAAAAAACTTTTATTAATTTATTTATTTAAATAAGAGCCGTTGTTCTCCATCTCTGAAACTATATTATGATTATTTACCTATTGGATAAATAAAAGAGTAAAAGAGTAAGAGCATAAAAGAGTAAGACTGTGAGCTGAAGTTTACCGAAAGATGGAACAACCTAGTCTATAAGCCAACTAAATATTTATTCAATATACAGATAAATTTATTTAAATTAATATAAAAAATAATTTAACAATCATTTATTTTAATTTAGTAAACATTTACTATAAGTAAATGTTTAGTTGGTACTATTTAAATAAAAATTTATTTAAATTTAAGATATTTTTTCTCGGTATATATAATCTAATTTTTACAAATTACGCGTAGAACTTTTCTCTAACTTGTAATTAAATATTTATTTATTATAATTTGTAATTAAGTATTCACAAAAAATAGATAGATTGTAGAATGTACATGTATATTCTCTTTTGTATAAAATAATTTAACTAATGAAACATTTCTAACATAAAATATGAGAAGATACATTAATATACATCCTCAATTATATTGTTAAATATTGAAGTGACTCCGCTATCTAATAAACTTGTAACGTAATTTCCGGTTGTTCTCCTAAGCTGTCAGATATGCGCGGAGGCAAGAAGAAAATAAAAACGTTATAAAGTCAGTGCGCTCTGTTACGAATGCGCGCGCTTGGGGATCAATCTCGGCGATGTCGCGGCTTTCCGGCCCCAGAGGAGCAGCATCGTAAATGCGATACACGCCTACCGACGTTACACACAGAGAGAAGAGATGAGAAAGAGCAAGAGAGAGGAAGAAAAGGATCGTTCTTCTTGAAATAGTCACGGATCGCAGAAGTCGGTTTCTCACGCAGCACCACATATCTGTGAACGCGGTGCGCATAGGAATGCAGAATTTCTTTCTCGCAAAGAAGTGACCTTCGCTTCTTTCACTTTACGACCTTGTCGCACGGGATTCACGTGAGTCGCGTCGTCTTGTCGACCTCGTAAAAATCGGCACATTTTGATAAAATCCTTTTGTCGACACAAACACTCGTGTATTCGTCGCTTTAATTAGTTTAAGCTAAATGAAAACGATGCACGTAAACGTATTTTTGAAACGTTGATTTTCTTAAACAGTTCATGTACAAATACATTGTAACAATGTTTTAAAAGTGCATAATGAGAATTCTTTATGTGAGATACGAAGTACGTAAAATATGGAGAATCATAAAATTCTCTGTTGTGTTGCGAGTAGACTCATGTGAATCCGAATTATCTTATAACATGGCAGTGATCCGCATAAAAATGAACGATTACATTCTTCCCATGTAAATCCAGTCAAATTATTTTCAGACGACGAGATACGATGTCCGTAAACCAACAGAATGTTTTATCTTCTGCTGGATAGAGTCCTCTTACTCTCATGAGAATAAATAGCAAGTTAACTTTTCAATGTCAGTCTAGACCAAGCCAAATAAACAATTACGCATATTTTGTAAAACAAATATAGAAGTAATATAATGTTTTCTTCAAGTGAAATCTATGGCATAAAATTATATCTTTAGAGTATAAAGATTTATTACTCGTTATATATATATATATATATATATATATATATATATATATGACAACTTTATTCTCATAACTTAAGACTATTCTCGTAACTGAATCGAGTTTTGGATCTGCAAGCTCGGGGGGGCTTCGCTGCGAGAACAACGAACGACCACGCCATAGAGAACTCGGTGAGCACCAAAGTTTCGCCATTTCTCCACGGAAAATAGCGAATATAAGGGCCCAGGACGAAAGTTGTCGGTCTACCCATTCCTGATTTTACGAGGCTGCTTTTTCGCGGCCGGACGGACGCAAGGATGTTTTTGTGACGCTCGTAAAATTCAAGATACAGGGACACGCTTAAACGGTATCGACTCCGCTACGTCGCCGCGTCCCGTCCGGAGAACGACAGGAATAATCCTCCAGATTTGCTTCAAATCTCGGTGAATAAATAGATGAAAAGGATTTTCCATTAATCGTGGTAAATTATTCACGATGTTTGCATCTCGATTTTAAGTGAATTCTAAAGCTTGGATTATTCGACATGGGATTAAGTAATGCAAAATTCTGCGAATATAAAAATTCATGAATGTAAGAAAAATATAAAAAAAAGAATGAAAGCCGGAAATGGCGGCATGAAAGCGTTACGATCTGCCGAGACAAAGAAAAAAAATCCTCATGATTATATCATATCAATTCCGTTCTCTCGATCAATTTCGTAGAATTAGAACTCGTTACTCCATGTTGCTCATAGCTAACTATATAGTTGAGAAAATTTTTTACAGTAAAAGCGACAACTCTTCATAAAAGAAATCAATGGAATATTATTAGTTCTTTATTAAAGGTTCCTGAAAACAGACAGGTATTTCTTAATTTTCGACAAAGTCAGTTAAAAGACTCAATCGTACGAACGATTTACGTAAGCTTAGCTTAGCAATTAGCTCGGACTGGCTGCTTGTAATGCCGAGTCTGGATCTTGCTGCTCTGGGATCGATACTCGGAAACGCTCCGGATATGTTCTTAGGAAAGGCAAAGTCCCTACGGCTTGGAACGATTTTACGACCAGGGCTGGGGCACTGCGGGAGCATTTCGGAAAGGGATCATCCTCCCTTCTTCAAGCCACTCATAATATCTCCCTTCTGTCTCTACTCCTCTGCACGTAACTACCGTCTCTCTCGGTTTTACGAGCGCGCCAAATTTTACAAACGACCGGGGGGGATTATCGTGATTTTCCTCGGACGTCTGGTGTCGGCCCCGCCGATGATCGCGTCGTCCCAAGCGATGAAATAGAACAGAAAGAGGAGCGAGAGGAGGCAGGGGGTAGAGGAGAGTACGGTTCAGCGGGAGACAAAGTTACCGAAGGATGCTTTTAAAAATTTTACGAGCAGCGTATCTCCGAAAGAAAAAAAGAAAGAGGAGTCACACGAGGGGCAGGAAAGGAAGGCAAAGAGAGGACCTCGGTTAAATCTGGGCTTGCTTGGGAACAACGCTACTTTGTAGCCAAGGAGAAGAATGGGAAGAAGATTGTACCGTGTCCGAAAGAATGACGAGCGGTCTGAGACGGACGAGGAGTCATTTTCGACTCGTCCTCTCTAAGAGTAGATGATTAAATGACGCCGCGTTGTAGTCTAACGTGCAATTTGGAGGAGGCTTCATTATGGTACGTTTAAAGATGAGAGAGCCTAGTGCAAACCTATACATCGAGTGCTGAAGACTTTCGTAAGTAAGCACAGGAAATATTTGCAGGAATGATTTGAAACCAAAACTGGGTACTAAACCTGTAAAATCCTATTTATAAGTTTATATGCCGTACATATATGCGGAGTATATACACGGCATATAAACTTATAAATAGGATTTTATCCTGAATCGTGAAATACAAACCGTTGAAAATGAGTTCAAATAAAACGGCAGATAAAAATAAAATGAGAAAAGTAAACATTGAATTAAATTAGCTGAATTGAAATTGCAGCGCTTTTACGAGAATATCTTCCTTTCCGCAAGCTCTTTTTCTTGGTTCCACCTTCAGAGAGATCCCTTTCATCCCATTTTTTCAACCCACACTCCCACGTTACCTCTCACACCCGGACTATTGTTACCGTTTTTATTGAGCCCGTTTCTTCCTTACAAGCCATCTGCATGCATCGCTGCTTTATCAAAGGATCGTTTCGACGGCGACGAAGACGATGGCAACGACGACGACTCTGACGTTGGAAAGAAAAACCTGCGTCGCTCCTCTCTGGCCTGGGTATGGATTTTCCTTGTATTTTTCGTATTGACTTGCCGGAGAAAAGGCGCGTTCGCTCTCGCTAGGTCTCGCGAGTAGAAGGGAAAAAGAGAACACCGAAGGAGCAAGCAGAGAAGATGTATCCGCGACGAGGGAAGATCTCGCCCCTTCGCTGCACTGCTCTCACCCTTCTCTCAACCCCGTAAAACATACCGGTGAAATAAAACGGCCTTGCGCTGACGTCGTGTATGATTTAGGTGCAATATAATTCTTCCTCCCAGTTCGACGACTTCGTTCTCCTATGATTTCTCCTCGGCGTGTTTCTTAACCCCTACGTTCTCCACCCCACCTTCCGACGGCTCATACTCCACCTCTGCGTCGCCACACGAATGATGGGTGAACCTGCTGTAGGCCCGAAGAACGTACGGTGAGTTCCCGAGGAGGAAGCGAAAGAAAGAGAAGAAAAAGAAGAGTGGGTGTCGGAGATTCACGACGGAAACTTTTTCTTCCGTGGGTTTTGCGGGGAAAACACGGTAACCCAGTGACACGCGAAGAAGGAAGTGCGTTATTTAAAGAGGCCCGAGATATTTCAAAGTTCTCGCTGTCATTCTTGGTCTCTCCTTTCAACACTCTTGTTCGCTCGCGTGATTGTGACACTTCACGAGAAACAGTGAATCTCCTTTTCTGATCTAATTGCTTATTCATGATTGTCCCTTGAAGAAAAATGTATAATGTGTAACACATATTATTACGTATCTTTAAACGAAGGGTTTTTAATCTTTAGAAATTGTATTCCGCAATGTCTGTTCTCTTTAAAAAAGAACTGCGTCTCTTTAAACCATATAGACTTTCTCCGTTTTTGTTCTGAACAATTAAATTATAATTTTATGATATCATATAATTGAAACGTGTCTCTTCGTTCGAATTTTATTACAACAAAGCTATCGGTCGTTAAATCCTGAATATTTACAGAGAATTCGCATAACAAGTTAACTAAAATTTGATATGCCGAGGAAACTCATTCTATTAACTCGCGCTATAAACCGCCGTTGTAAAAGCCGTCTGGCATTATCGAGCTAGAAAGGCGACGCAATATCCTTCAGACAACTCTCAGTAATAAAAAAAAAGAAAAAAGAGAAAGAGAGGGCGTTTCGACCGATCGAGTTTTGCTCATCGGTAATGCTGCACAATCCTTTTTGCGCTTATTGCTGCAAGATTACGTCACATAACTGTCCACCGTCTCAACACAGGGAGTCGTAAAATTTCTCACTTCCGGTGAAAAACCCAACTATATATACATATATCTATGTACATACGAACTCTTTCGTGTTCATATATATTCTTCATTTCTTTGTCAATTCGTAAAATATTTTTCCTGACGCATTAAGTATTGTATTGATATCTGTAGGTACATATCGAGAGCATCGAATCTGTTTTCTTCCTAATTCTTTGTATTTTTGTTCTCTCTCTTTCTTTAAAATTAATCGTTATATATTTTTATTATTAAGAAGAGAATAATGTTTATTAACGTATATATTTAAATATTTGTTTTATATTTACTAGATTTTCTTTAGTAATGATTCAACTTTATACTTATTAGCGATATGAGAAAGGAACGGCAATAAAAGTCGCTAGTTTCTCTTGTCCTTGCAATAAAATACTCACGTAATAAGTCCGCACGGCGGAAAATAAATAAGCGCTATTTTCATATATTTTCTGATGACGCCATTGCATTATGTGGAACAATAAATCGCATTTCATTTGTGTTATGACCGTACATATATATGTATGCGCGCTAATCTATCGTAGTGTAACGAGCATGTTCGCAGGTCGTCTCGTATCAGATTATAACTGCAACAGCAAATTTCATGACTAATATAGCAAGAGTGACGTCAATTGTAATCTGCGAAACAAATAGATATAATTGAATCGGCAATAAAACGAATAAATATTCTAAAGCATATCATGAGATATTTTGCTACTAAATAACGCATTGCATTTTATTGAAAGAAACAAATATCTTTATAAGAGGAATTATATATATTCCATATATCACATACACAGTTTAAATATGTGTGCATTTAATTTCTATGAATATTCCGACAACTCTTCAAAGTTGCTCGTACAGCACAAACAGTAATTATTTTCATTCGTTATTACATATATCGCAACAAACGTATTCCTCTCTTCACGGACTTTTCTTTATTTTTCAATCGATCGTCCACGCGCGCGCGACAAATGCAAATGCGAAACGCATGGCAAAGGTCCCGCAGCCCTTTACGACCGCGGTAACATTACGCTATTATTAATCGAGTCGCGGCGACAAGTAATTTACATCTCTACGGGGGTCATAAAGCTTTATTAAGAATTACGACGAGACGCGGATGGTGGATCGTGGTTAGCGAAGACGCGTGCATAAGCACCGACTTTCCTTTGTACTTTCTACAGGGTGTCCTCGATGGTTTCTTCTAATACGACTTTCTTTCATTAATTCTGACAATGAGTAGATTCTTTCCTCCAAAATCCAGCTTACGTGTCCGAGTTTAAAGCGATTAAAAGTTTGAATATATTTTCATTTCTTGGATCGCAAGCGAGTAACGAAACTTTATCCTCCGCTTATTTTTAATAAGAATTTATTTCAACAAAATTTTTTATGTAAGTATCGATTATAAAAGTACTGAAAAGCAAATGTTAGAGAAGATACCATTAGTTTGATAAAAGTTCTCTCTATAAAAAATTCAACTTCTCACATCGTTAAACCTTTGATACACTTATAGAACCAGAATCAGCCTACACACCACGTATAATTTTCTCATCACGTATGCATTTTTAATCCTCCGTCAGCAACATGTAATTTTGCAACCTAGCTCTTTGAGCTTCAGTACATATTTCTACTATATTGTGTGTTCCACATTGTATAAAAATCTGAAAAAATTCTTATGTACTTGTGAAAGTACACAACGAATTTTTACCATTATATAAATCGGATTGTATAGAAGATATTGATCCCCCCCCCCCATCGTTCATCCTAAAATTGCAAATACAAAAATCAACTGTGCCTCCGAAAATCCCCATTACCAGCATAGAATTAGTCCCGAAATGGAGGTGTAATTCTTAAGCCATAAGAAATCAATCAAAATCATAGTCGATTATTCTCTCCATGTTCGACTATGATCGATCCAGTATCTTACGACTTAAAGCTTGGTTTTGGAAGAACTTTACATTTTTACAGATTTATCGGTATTATGCCGAGCAAAAATACGATTATACATACTTAGTTACTCCTCTACATTATATTACGCATGATTTTTAGACAAAATAAAGATATCGAATAGTGAATTAAGAAATATCCAAGAGAAGGGGGAAAATACGGAGATCCGGGTACACCGTGTATGCGTTCTATCGGCAACGAGCACGAACGCGAATACCGTCAACCCACCACCCATCGTTACCACTACCATCGGCGTAACTATCGTGATCGCGGAGGTTGCTATAAATCACATAGACGAGGAAGAGCCGTCGCGCGCCAAGACACCGTGGCGGTCTCGCTGATCTCGCTAAAGGAGAAACCCAACGAGATCCGCACCGAGCCGCGAAACCTTGATATCTTACGTAGCAACTCGCAAAATCGATACCATACACCATCCGTGCCTGCGTGCTCGTTTTCTATCTCTTTTTCTCTCAGACCATTGTCATCGAGGAAATAAAATTCCTGACCGAAGAGCGTCACTTACTGTATCGTTGTCATACGTATTCGTGTTGAATGCGGATACGTTCGAGTTGCATTTTTTTTCAACAAAGTGATGAACGGTCAGATTCGCGACAAGATCTTAACGCTTCTCGTGTGCGAGTGCCACGAGAAACAGCTATCAATTCAAAGACGTCATTGCGGAAAAGCTGTCGTCAATCCGTAAGGACAATACGTTCGCAGATTAATGCGAGTCGCGTTGATGCAAGACGAGAATTTCGGATCGAATTCGGCGAACCTGAGAGATACGATTGTCCTCGAACAACAGTGCCTCCTGTACAACCGTATCGCGGAAACACTTCCGCCGCTAAGAGTATATCGATGAGGATTTAATTGAAATGGACAAAAAAGTGTGGTTTCTTTGTCCGCGGAGCTTATTCTCCGTCTTTTTCTCGCCGAAGAGCGCGATAGCTCTTTGTCCAGGATATAGCCGCTGGTACAAAGGGGAGGCCCGACCAGCTCTTCCCTCGTTCCTTCCTACCTCTCACCCTCCTCCAGAGGGGCACCAGGGGGTGAACGGCATGTTGGCGGTAAAGAGACAGCGGGGGGTGGAACCTGCGGGGAGGGGGAAACCACGCATGCTTGCTCTGGATGGTTCGTCGGCTGGGTGGTTTGGATGGTTGGGTTAGTCGACCCTTCCTCCCTGCCGCCCCTCCTTGCACCACGGGGTTCTCCCCGCTGCTGGATCGATATGTCCCACTGAACCAACTGAGAGCGAGCCTCAGAGAGAACGCTGGCGGTTCACCCCCTGCCGTCAACCACCCCCTTTCGCGCCACCCCGGGCCGCACAGACGTCGTGTCCTCCACTACCGAACGGGCGGCGACACCGCTTCCTCCTGCTCTCCTTAGCAACAAGCTACAGCTACGGATCCGCGCTTTCTGTTCGATCGGATTCTATCTTCATCGCCCTCGAATCACCCCCGAAGTAGACTGCATTTCCGTGGAAATATCGGCACCGCGTAAATACCCATCTTTTCGCGGTTGCGAAATCGATACCCATTCGACTCTCGCCAATCGAATCTTAAAGGGTATCGGTACATGGGTATCACAGTTGCACGCGGATGATGTAAGATGCGCTCGTCCGGAAAATGCGAATCGTGCTCGTGAGATGCGATTCCTCGATGGCACAATTCAATTTCGAACCATCGAAAACGGTCGCGAATTTAATTGTAGAGAAATCCACACACACACACACACACACGGAGAGAGTTCTGGGTGGAAACCCGGCATTTTGTCACATGATGTTTCCACACGGTAGAATAACTGCACGCGTACCGGATTTCACCGTTCCCGAAGTGTAGGAAAAGAAAAAGGGGCGAGGGGCGGAAGAGGGCGGTCTGTTGGTCGGAGCTAATGGAAGACGGCGGGATTGATTATCCATAAACACACACGAGCGACCGAACGGCGGCGGTATCGCACATCCATTGCGCGAGAGAGAACAATGGCGGCTAATGGTTCCCGGAATCGTAATTAGCGTCAGTTAACCAGGACGAGTAACGAGACGAGTCGATTCTATGGGATTTCATTGTCGGAAATAATGAGCGCTTCGTAGTAACCGCGGTTGCGACCAACCGATGGACAGTTCGAAATATTGTACGCAGAATATTGGCCGAATGCCGGCCCTGGGAACAGGCGGCGCGTTAATGAAACGCGCGCGAAGCACGATTTATCGACAGATTATAAATCGTTCGCTTGTGCTCTTGTTACGCCGACTTCCGTCGCGCATTTGACATCGACTGACCCAACGATTCGCTATGGTTAATATTTCCAAACTTAAGTCTTTCCGGTAGAATTTTGATTGCTCGCAATATCAAACTGTAGCAATAAACGGTAAACAATAATCATTCCAAAAAATATACAATTTAATATACGTATTAAAAATATAGAACATTACAGAATTTAACATTAGGCCACGCATCGTCTCGATTTGGGAGTCATTCGTGTAACTTATTTCTTAAGAAAACGTATAAAGTGAAAATTTTTATATATACGTATTATGTTATATGTATACATATACACATACATACAAAAATGTTCACTTTTCACGTTAACGCTCTAAAAAAAGTTGCATGATTAACTCCTTGATAAAGATTGATATCTAAAGAAGAGAAAAAAAAAAGAAGAGAAAGAATAAAAAAAATCAAAACCAATATATAAAAGAAAATTTCAATAATAAAGATAAAAAGTATAAAAATATAGAAAAAGGTAAATGTTGAAAAACACGATAGCTATTAGCATGCGCAAAGTTCAGTTGTATAATAATACAATAATGGAAGTACAACAGGACACAAATACAAGTCAGAGAGAGCGAGAGAGGAAGAAAAGAGAGAAAGGATAGAGGATCAATTTTATCCGAAAATAAAACATCCGCGGACGATGCATTACGCTCACCATACGTCAAATCGGAAAACATTGCTGGAAAGTTTCCGTCGCCGGCTTCTCCCTAAGAGTTGGACGATATTTCCTACGTGCCTGCCAAAGAAATTTCCGACTTGCTAGGGACGCGGCTGCCGTTGACGACCGCGAAGCGGGCGACTTCGAGAGAGAACTTTCGTCGTTTTGAAAAGGGTTCGATATGCGCTAGTCGTCTTGTACGTGATTTCGTTTTCACCACCTCCGGTACAGCGTCGTTCTCGTTAGATGAATTTTCCGCGATGCTAATGTAACGTTTTCGATATTCCGATACGCAGTACGTTCGTAGAAACACTTTCGCATTTCATACAGTGACGCATTTGTGAATCCGCTAGGCATGCGAATCTCATGGTTTTAATAATATTCAATAATATTCAACGATGTGAACTTTAATTTAATTAATAATAAAAAATATAAAATATATAATGTAATACAATGATTATTATAATAATATAATATAATAATAAATAATACAATAGAACACAGAGAAATAAATTAAAGATTATAATTATTTAATTTATACGTATACAGAAATAATAACAAAACTAATGAAATATATAAATAATAATATTAGTAAGTGAAATTTGTGAAAGTATTCAACAGCAATCGAATTAAACAAGTAAATGATATATTAAGGGAATATTCTCGTTTTTTTTTTTAGTATCATTTTCATAACTACTTTTTAGGAATTCTTTTTTTTTTATAAATATTATATAATGACTGTTTATAAATGTAACAGCCGTAAATATCAAAGAATAAATGTAAGATTGAAAAAGAAGAATCCTTAAAAAATGATTATAAAATGGTAAAAGTGAAAATACTTCCTTTACATGTTATACATATATAATATGTAATATAACAGAAAATTGAAAGAACATTGGATGTATAATACAACTGGATTGAGTCTGCGTTTCTTCGAGAGATAAAATTGCTTTTTTCAATTGTATTGTATTTCAGGTTATCGTTATTTCCAGTAATAACTTGAACTTTGTTTCCGCGGTATCGTAACGCAACTGCCGTATATCGCGAGGTCGCGATATATAATGAAGACTAATAGTGGCACTGTCGCAACCGCAAGTGTCGAGACACTTAATGTCACGCGAAAATGGGCCTTAACTGATGACTCGGAAACTCCGTACAGAGAGTATTCGTGCCTCTATTCGTTACACTAAAGCTGCTTGTCTTCGGTTCTCCGCAAACTGTTTCATCTCGAAAGTCCTGTACTCGTAATCGTGTCAGACACTTATGCAATTAATGATAATAATTATTGCGTAACGTACTTCATGAAAAAGACTTTTCTGTTTTTTCGCTCGATCTACTTCCGGCGGACTTAAATGGAAGCTCGTTCAAAGTTCGTTCCTTAGATAACGACGAAAATTGCAAACTCAGGGAAACTAACAAGCTCGAATCAAATTATGCATTCAGTCAGCTGATGTTTAATAATCGTTGCATAACGTATTTCATGCATTCAGAAAAAAAGAAGCGTTTTTTTTTTGTAGCGATGGTAACTGTACGGGTAACAATTATACAAGTTTTACATGCGGAATTAATATGTACCCATAGTTAAATTATTTTATAGATATATTACAATTGAAATTGAATGATTATATTATAAAAGGACTAATGAGTTTTCGTAACCATTTACAATTATTATAAAATAGTTTATTCAACACTAGGAAAAATGTTTCGTTTTATGGACCAAAATTTTATTGTAGCAAAAAAGTTTAATTGAAATTACTTAACAAAAATTTGTGAATGGAACATACCGAATAAAAATTTTTCATTAAAATGTATTAAACAAAACTGTAATTTGATACAATCTAAACCGTTTAGTTGTATAATTGTATTTTTGTTAGCTACAAAACAAAAAATTATTTTGCAGATGCAACTAATTTTTTTACTGTATAAACAAAATATTTTGTTGATGTTAAAAAATGCCTCAATTAATAAATTTTTCCCTAGCGTGTGAATGTGTGTGTAAAACTATGTACCTTAATTCTATATATCGTCACCTACATAATTTACTACTACTGTGTCTCTTTCTCTGTGTGTATCGGAAAGAGTAACAGCCTTCGTTCGAGCGGGAATTTTGTCTGCAGCTCGCTCAACAATTAGCGTCGATAAATTTAATGACGAAGACCGCAAAGTCGGAAGAAACGACCAGCTCACCTATCGATTTATACATTCCCGCGGCCAGTAGGTTAATTACGTTTCCCCGGTAGCGTGACTGCTTGCGTATACTCGTTCCCGGACAAAGAGGACGCCCGAGCGAATCGCTCGCTATCTGTTCTCGAGCGGTTGGCAAGTGGTGGCAGCGCGGCGGCCGCTGCGGCAAGGCGGACGAGGATCACGCACATGCACGTGCGTGCGTCATCGCGAGATATCGGCGTGCCGCCGAACTGTCTGTCAAGTGAAGTTGAGGCGCGCGCGGGCGCGCGAGACAGCTGTAATACACGCGGTGCGTCCGCTCACGTGTCCGTGCACGCGAGTGCGATAGTGCGCGAGGAACTAGAGAGGAGGAGAACGCGGGGAAAATCGCGGAACGGTGGAGGACGCGCGGAGAGGGAGACGAGATGGCGATTAGGTCGCGGTGGCTTGTACGACCCGCATCATCGCTATACATAGATCGAAACGCACTTGTCGCGAGGCTCGCGCTCCAGAATTAGATACGTTACGACATAGAGTTGCATTTTTCCTTCTTTTTTTTTTCCCCTCTACAATCCTTTTTCTCTCGTGTTTCTTTCAAGATTTACTTTACGCGCTCGTCTGTGAATCAACAATCATCGGTGATTACACGATCGTGCTTAAAACGTCTCTTGTATTTATGTAACATCCTGAAATAGATTAGACGGAGGAAAATACGTACGAAAAAGTACTATTAATAGCATAATGACAAATAACAAATTATTAGAAGTAGCAAATTGTCAATCGTTCGCTCGCTGTGACATTTGCAATGCATACGACATAATCAGATTATATATCCGTATACACTAATATTGAGCGAATTTTTTTTTCTTTCTTCTGACCCTATTAACTGAATATTAAGCATAGTGACTCTCTAGAACGACGAGTTTCTTTTAAATAGCATCTCGTACAAAATTATGATTTCTAGCACAAGTTGGCGTAAAATGAGTACTAAATAATTCAGTCTTTTCCGATTCTGCTCATTTGGTTTTGCCTGTTCGACAAAAGTACCGAGCGGTTATTTTATTGACTATTTCTATATTTCAATGTTACATTTTTTTATGCAATAAAAGACAAGATTCTGAAACTTTTTGTCATTTCAATATAATTATATCCTTAGACTGAAATATTTAATTCTTCCATTACTTTTTTAATTTTCATAATTTATTCGCTTGGATCTACGTCCCCATCAATGAAGATTAATATATTTTGAAATATACTTAAAGAAGACATCAATATTACATAAATTAATTATATAATACTAAGCGTTCTATTGTCTCAATATCTCACGGCGAGTCTAAAGGCCATTTTAGATGTAGATGTATGAAAGATGTTATGCGAGTTTATTTCAATGCCAAACGCAAGATTTAAGAGCGGAAACCTGGAATCTTGCATAACGCATAATATAGGTATAAGAAAAATGAATCAAAATCAAAAGCCCCCTCATTATCTTCCTTCCCATGAAATAAAACACTCCGATCAGTTGATTTTCTTACGCTTCATGTATTGTACTTCAGCCATTACTCACCAGACTGTATAAAAGACAACTGGAAGGGGAGGAGAGGGGGAGGGGATGATGAACATATTACAGCGAATCCCGTTAACATCGCGCCACGCGTGCGAATTGCGCGCATCAGGCACGCATTACCGCAACGCAGACGGACTACGCGTGATTACGCGCGTATAATTGTGACGTGAACGTACACGTTAAATTTCGCACCGCAGGAGCGCGAGGGGAGGGGGAGAAAGGAGGGAAAATAGCCGGGAGGGACCACGTGCATCCGTCTGTCTCGTATAATTGCGAAAATATCGGCGAAATGGGCTTTCGGTGTAACGCGTACTCGTTAATCGCGCCGCCGGTGCCACGTCCGCGGTGATCCACGATGTATTTTTCGCCGATATCCGACCACCTCGCATTTACCGGTGTCCTTCCCTGTGTTCTCCTCCTTCCCCCCCCGTCACTCCTCGTGCCTGACGATTAGCGCGATAAAATGTATTTTACCGCCGATCAATTCCCGGGATCCGCGCGTTGCTCCGATTAAACGCATAGAGTACGCCCGGAGGAAAATTGTCCTGTCCGCACCCTAACAGTGCACGTGTGTGGCGCACACACTCGTTGTATTACGTGACGACGCGGAAGGCACGGCGGCGCGACGGTTTCACGTGCAGATCGACGCGCGAATCTCTCGTAAAAATCGAAAAACGTACACGGAATAATTGAATTCGCTTGTTCGGTAAAAACGATGTTGTATACGTTGACGAAGGAAAACCGCTATGAGCTCTTACGTGGGAGAAATACGCGAAAGAGAACTGTCGCGCGCGCGCACGTACAGCATCCGCACAGGTCGGTATGTTTGAAAAAGAGGAATTCAATATTTTTATAGTTCTTCGAGTTGTTCGCCTGACGACTTTATTGCCAATCGGAGACTCTGTGTACCGACTCGAGGGAGAAACTCGTAGAGAGAGAGAGAGAGAGAGAGAGAGAGAGAGAGAGAGAGAGAGAGAGAGAGAGAGTGCAGGGAAGGTAATTCACTCCGAGAAGTGGATCCTATAACTCCTCTCTGAACAACATCGAATAAGTTTCTTCGATATTATTGCCGTGCACGCGCGCACGAGGAAAGGCAGCCAGCCTTTCCGTATATCCTATCATTTGGAATATGAAACGTCCCGCATGCCGCGTGCCGGAATTTACGAGCTAACTTTTATAGAGTGGCGTGCCCGTTAACTTGACGTGTATCACGGACGCGTCCCATCGTCGTAGTCACGCGTGCGTTTCGTTATTAACTCTTTCCAGTCCACTAGTACCATATGGCACTAGTTGGCACCCGTAGACGACGCGCAGTTTATTTTCGGCAATAAATTTGCCACGCGGTCGGACGGACGGCCGCGGTGAGCGTGCAGGCGAGAGATATTCGTTTTCGCACAAGCTAGTATACTGCCTATCCCCAGCATCATTATCACTGATAATCGTCTGTTTCACTAGCATCACGTTGGCCACTAATCAACCGTAACAGTTACGATCTCTTTTCCGTCATTCAATGCTGGATTTAACCCTTTGAAGAGACCGGAGCTTTCTAACAAAGTAACTTGTGGAAAATGTTGCTTTCTAAATAAGTTAATTAAGTCTTGGTAAATTAGTTTTAGGAGATTCTTGGTATCTCTGATAATGTTTAAATGTATTCTGTAATTTAAATGTAGTTTATAACCTCTTCATAATCAAGACTTCATAATCAGTTTGGAAATCAGTACTGTAACTGTTATAAAAATAAAGCAAAACTGGGGAAACTTGATGTTACTTGATAATTCAACATTTTCTAAAATCACAACACATTTATATAATAATCAAATAATTTTGTGAAATTCTGATATTGAATCCATTATTTTGAATTTTTTTACTTTTGACCTTAGATTTGAATAAAGCATTACCAAACTACTTCTTGTGTCAAGTTTGATAAAAATCGAGCTAGTACTTTATAAAATAAAAGAGGGTGACCTCTCAAATGGAGTCGCCGCCGCGCCGCCGCGCCGGTCTACAAAGGGTAAAACACGTGTTTCTTATTAAGCGCTCGTATGAATATGCAACGTATAACACAGGTCACGGATGGAAATTGACAAGTTATTATTATCTGTTATTTATCACGTCTGATGAAATATCCTCTACTCGTTACGTGTGTGGAGAATACCAAAGATATTTTATTCCGAGCGAAAATTCACGCACGCGCGGCAAAATGATGAAGCGGAATTGATTCTCCACTTTATGATACTCACAGAATGAGAATATCAATAGCTTGAGATATTCACATTGGAAACACGTGGGATGTTGGGAAGAAAATTGAAAACAAAGCCAGTATACGATCTTCCTTCTTTGTTTCTGCTATCACTAAAAAATAATCATGAGCGAATAAATAAGATATGTTTGGTTAAGCAAATTTTGATGGAAATAAACAGAATTTCTGGTTATTATAATAAATACAATATTTTGCAACTAGAACTTTTAGGTGTGAATACAGATAAGAATTCGGTTAGTGCCTTATGTATTTGAGGACTCTATTCTGTAATTCTTAACGACTGTAATGACATTGTTACATTGTCTTTGTCCAACTTTTTTATCACGTATAACCTGCGCAGCAATGGCATAATATGACATCATTACAAACATTAATAATTACAGAATAGGACCCTAGTATTTTGTTGATTATTGTGACCTGATTATTATGACTATAATGGAAAACAAGAATGATTAGATTAACACGGCATATGTATGGTTAAAAGAGTATTAATTAAATTTCTGATTATCTCATAATTAAATAATTTGATACTCTCCAGCTAAAAGTTTTTACTTCGTTTGTTATTTTTCTTCAAAATCCATGTAACTATAAGGGCCGTACTTTGTAGATTCAAGTTAATCTTTCATTTAAAAAATGCTTCTTACACACAAACGATTATTATAAATAAATCCAACTGGTTCAAACCTAGCTTGCCTGAAATCAACCGTCTGAAATCAATCATCTACGATTATGAATACGGACCTATAAATGTATCTAATTATCGTAATCAGAATAATATATGCAACTAAGTCTGTCTGGTTATTAACTAAAATTATGAATCATTCATATTTCACAATACAGTTTGATTATACGTATTTCAGATTAATCCAATCAATTTTTTTCAGTGATACCGTAATCTTACCAGCAAAAACCGCGATGACGGATTATGCGGGCTCTCTCTATATAAATACTTAATAATTTATTTCCTTCTTACGGTTTGTTCTATTCTCACCAACATTCGTGTCTTTCGTCGCTCTCGAATGTCACGCTAGTCGATCCTTTTATTTTTTTCTGTTTGTCATGTCATCGGTCTTCTGTCTCTTCGATGTTTTCAATGTCATTCATCAAATGTGCTGAATCGTGACAATTCGACGCGGAAGTGCGTACTTCCGGAGGAAACGTGTATTATATAGAGCGAGACATACAATTACCCAACACCTTTACAATACGAGTTTTCGTCTGTACACTTACACTATAGCGTTATAGTAACGCCAAGTGCAGGATCCATAAAAGTCTTACGACATTGCAAAGATCTTGTGACACTTTGCGTTTCACGTTCTCTCATTCATTCGTTATTTCGTAAAAGATCGTTTATAGCGCGATTACTCCGATGATTCAGCAACATTTCAACATTTCTCGCTTACGGTGTCAATAAAATATAACAACGATTCCGCACTCTTCCTGCTATAAAACAGTATATATCGCTTTTTTCCTTTCGCCTTTGTCTTCTCGTATTCCAGCAAAGCTCTTTGAACCACGGGTAGATTCTCCGTTCAAAGAAAAGTGCCCGTTGCACTTGGCGAAAAAGCATCGCGGTGATTTTCAAGGAAATATCTTTGTCGCGGAAGGAAAGAGCTCGGGGAGCGAGCTTGCAGAGAGAACTTTTGCGGTTGCAGGCGTTGCTCCGTTATATTGTGTAATGACGGCTGCTTCATTACGCGAGTGTGTTTGAGCGAAAGAAGTGCCCGTGTCTTTCATCTCGCCGAGACTCGATTAAAGGTTTCATTCTTTCAATAGACGTTGCACGTTGGAAAAAGTCAACCCTTAACTTTTAATTATTCGATATGCTTCTACATAAAATATCAGTCAGTATTTTATTCATTAATTTAATAAATTTTAAAAAAAACTAATAAAACAGTGAAAAATAACGTAAATAACGTAGGTTCCGCATATTTCATCAAATTAATATTTTTTATTGGAAATTAATATTGTATTATATATATTTTTTTTTTTCACTGTAAAATTATTCACGTGCATGAAACATATATAAGAGTAAGTATCTATCTAATAAAACTTTTAAAAATTGAGTTAGCATCTTCGTATTCTTTAGAAGAGAACATTAGTCTGAAAGGATTATTACAAGAGTATAAGGATCTATTTAAAGATGAACTTGGTAAATATTTATATAAGTTTGAAAAAGTAAATCTTAAATTAGCACGAGAGGCAAATCCGATTTTTGTCAAACCAAGGCCAATAACTTTAGCATTTAAAGAGAAAGTAAGTAAACAGCTGAATGAATTAGAAAAAAAAAAGGAATAATAGAATTAACAGATAATTCAGTGTGTGGTACACCATTAGTGCCAATAATTAAGAAAGACGGTAGTATAAGAATTTGTACACTGAAGATGTTAAACATCCTTTGCCTAGAATTGAAGAGTTATTTGCGGCATTAAGCGGTGGAGAATTTTTTACTAAACTAGATCTTACAGCAGCGTATAATCAGTTGGAAGTTTCGGAAGAAACAAGTAAGCTACTGGCTTGGAGTACTCATAAGGGAATTTATTTGCTTAAAAGGTTACTTTTTGGAACCAAACCAGCATGTTCACCTGAAACGCACCTGAAAACGTAGGAAGATTAACTCGTGATAATTTTAAGTGCTCAGTGACAACGCTACTTTCTTGTGCGAATGGCGTTCCACCCCTCGAGCCTCGTGTAACCTGCGCTAAATTAGGAGACTGAGCTGTCAACTTTCTCTCGATTAAAGTTTCCAACCCAGCTGCGATAGAGAAATATCTCTCCTCGAATGTATTTCTTTCCTCATTGTGATTGTCAGTATCCTCCGCATTCTCAATCTCCTCAATTGCCGCTTGCACCGAATTGAAATTACTCCAAGTTTCCTTGACCTTGTGTAATCTCTGACGCAGCTCTGACACCGACGTTCGTTCGAGATCCACGCCTTCTAAATATGAGCCGAACCTCGTGCATTGAGCCTTTATTTGCGCGCGCTTTCTTTTCCACGATCTGATTTGCTCGTCTGTCGCGCCCGAACCACCGCTTGCGTTCTCGGTCATCGCGATTCGTACTATTTAATCATTTTAATCTACTAAAATGTATTCTTAATGTTTAACCTACAAACGCTTTTGTAACGACAGGTTATCTTTATTGCGTGCAATCACGCGCTGACTTACACGCCACTAAATTCACCAATTCGCAATATGCTTACACGGTCACGTTCTCTTTGCTTATTAAGAAGCGAGAAATACTACCACAATGCAAATGGCGTCACTTATAACTATACGTCATACCTTTGTCCGAACGCGTCTTTGCGTCGGCTATCAAAATCTTTGCGTCTTACCAATATTTAACTTTGACTTTAATTGCAGTCGTAATAATGAAATGCGCTACTTGAATGCCTCTTACTTAATTAGCGCTGACAAAATGATTCTCTGAATTATTTTTGTCCCTTGTAGCCAAAAATTCCGTTGAACGTTTTGCACGCGAGCCTGTATTCGGCTCGAAGAACCATGTTACGTGCTCTCCCTGTGAGAGCCGGTGATATGCACAAGTTTTTTGTTGCTGTTTATTTCCTTGGATAAATGAGTGAACTGTATCTCGTAGGATGAATAATCCTTTTAATGTGTATACTGAGTTTTTGATACAAAGCTCTTTGTTCACATTTTTACGCACGTTACGCTTCTCCGCCATATACAACACATACTAACGACACCGCACGCAACTAGCGGAATTATCAAATCGGCAGCATTTTACAACAACAGTTATTAAGGATTATCGTTAGAACTCTTCGGGGGGCTATCAGAACTCTCGAGAAAATAATGAATTTCCAAAATTTTTTTCCGAAAAATTTAGTAAAAAGAATTATTTTTTTTTTTCGTGGAAATTCGGTAATCTGATAGGAGTTCTAGTAGCCCCCCGAAGAGTTCTAACGATTATCCTTAACAATCGATGCTCTAAAATCAATATTTAAAAAGATATAGTACTTTGAAGTTACAGATTATTAATATTTCTAAGTCCACTGGTTGTTAAGGATAATCGTTAGAACTCTTCGGGGGGCTACTAGAACTCGTATCAGATTGTCGAATTTCTTTAAAAAAAAATTTTTTTTTCTGAAAAAATAATTTCTTTAAAAAAAAATTTTTTTTTCTGAAAAAATGACACCGGACAATAAAAAAATAACAATTTTTTTGCAGAAAATGATAGTATTTCGTTTGTAGTTGTTTGTCTAATACAAGCGTCTTGAGACTCGTTGTTTACCGGTGCCGTAACGTAACGGACTCACTCTCTATCTTACAATATACGCGAAGGCTCGGAACGCCCTCTCTATAGTAACACGCGTCGCGCCGAAAGTAACTAGGCATACAATCGTAACGCAAAATCGCGCACGGCGCGAAATACAATCCTGTGTGGACGGTAAATAATACATATGGCTTATGTCTTATACTATGAACACGCAACGAAAGAATAAAAGTTAGAATGATTATTATACAACGCCGCCTCCCTTGAAAGGCTCCGCTTTCAAAATGTAAACGCAAGCTCTCAGAGCATTACGAAAGTAGAAACAAATTAACATTGAGGGTTAACAAAATATGCGACGTTGCAATGCTTGATACGTGCAAACGCAGATCTGGTCGACGATGACAATGATAACAATAACGATGTCTTAAAATCGATGTGAAAATTTACAGATTCGGACTTTGCGTAGCGATATCTCCGCTCGTAGGGCACGTAGAAAAAATATGAAAGCACTTTTATCATACAATTTAAGTATTTGCTATCGATTGAGCGTATGTAGAACTTGATCGGTTCAGCCGTTACTGACAATGAGATCTGATCATCTCAATCCCCCGAAATTCTCAGGTTCGCGTAAAGTAGCCACGGCAGTGTCGGGCGCGCCTGGCTTAGCGCCGATATAAGGACAGAAATTATCTAGTATTTTGGGAATAATAATATCGCAAGAACTATATGTATAATATAGGAGAAGTATTGAGAAATACGTTTCTTAAAAGCGAAACCGATAAAAAGATGTCCACTCCTTGACCCTTTAATCGCTGTAGCGGAGAAGCGAAGTGAAAGGACGACGTATTTTACGAGGACTTAAAGCGTACTCGAGTCCAATCGTCGAGCACCTTTTCACGGATCATTCCCGAGATCGGAATCGAATGTCGATCTCTCGTCGACCGTCACGTGCTGTCCCAACAAGCTTTACTATTTTATTAGGAAGAGAAGTCATGCTATATACACCTGCAACGAGGGGATAGGGGCAAGTAGGACGGGAGAGGAGAAATCGGTTAAAACAGAATGGAAAAAGGGGAGCAAGGAGACTAATCTCTCTCTCTCCCTCTCTCTCTCTCTCTCTCTCACTTTCTTTCTTGTGTTTCATTT
Organism: Cyphomyrmex costatus; assembly: GCF_001594065.2. NCBI lineage: Eukaryota > Metazoa > Arthropoda > Insecta > Hymenoptera > Formicidae > Cyphomyrmex > Cyphomyrmex costatus. Next base: position 537,082 of record NW_017280495.1, on the reverse strand, counting down.
CAACTCACAATACTAAAAGCAATGGTTTCACGCCGGAAAACCCGCACTTTTTGGCCCCAGGCCAAGAAGCCCGTATATATACGCAGTATATATATAGCAGACATACCACTCCAGATATCCTAACCCAGTAAACTCGAACGTACGTTAAAACAATACGGCACACACGCAATGATACTGTCGGTCGCTCGCTTGGAAACGTGGTCACGCGCTGTAACGGATACATATAGCGATAAAGGTATCTGTCACCTGCGCATCTACATATATCTAATCGACCTACGCAATGCGTGAAAGTACGTTAAACGGGCATGCTTCAAATATTAAATATCGAAAGAGCAATGGTAACTCAATTCCTTGAAAAACAAATTATTCTCAACTTCCATGTGTATCAATCAAAGTGTATATCCATCCATTTCTGTGGTTAGTTTCAAAATGAACATCATTCATATCACTGCATGCATTTAGTAAATAATATATTAGATTTGAGTCAAATTTAATATTTTTTGAGCTTTATTGTTTAATTCCATCGTTTTAATCAATTAATGATATATTGGGTAGGAACAGTGGCAACATACAGAAATGATTAAAATAACTGAAATCATAAGTATAATTAAATATCATAAATTTAATAGTGTATGTTATTTGAAAAGTGCAAAACACAGTTATCATTTACGCTTTGCGAAAGAAAGGTTTTATATGTAGAAAAAAAATTACGTCGCAATTATTATTTATCACAACTGCATTATGAGAAATTCAACCGAGAGATCAATGTACTATCTTTGCCTGAAAACGAAATATTAAGACGTATCGATTAGCTTTATTTAACGATGCGTTCAGAACGTCGATTACACGGCTCGACAGAAAGAAAACGGAGTGCAGGAAATATCGATGTTAACGCGAGTAAATTAACGTTGACGTGAAAATATCTTTGGTTTCTCGAGGGCAGAAAAGCCGACGGAGATGGGTCGAAAGGAGACGGGATACGTCAGCGATTTAAGAAAAATCAAAATCGTTTTATGGAGCAATCGGTTTCCATGCGGAATATGAGATTATACGACGCTATTTACGTGAGTGGAAATAAACGATCGTGGAATAGAAGGAGGTGGATGGTTATTGGTCTCAATCCATATCAGAAAACGTCCACTCCGTCGCCCCGCATACCTTTCCCATTGCCGGTTCACACTCGACAGGCCCCTTCCGCGACTTTTTGCGCGTCGGTCGCGCGCAGTTTTACGAGCGACGCGTTCTTCGGCAAGGTGATCTAATTGGCGCATAAATTAGAGGGCCCGACAACTCTCGAACCGACTGACACTTACGACCGGGTGCTGCATCGTGCAGCCTTTCAAACTGCATCCGGTACCGTCCGAGTCCGCCTCGCTCCCGAACGGGAAACTCGCCAGGCGATCAAGTGTATTATCCGAGTGCATTGTCTCGCTTGCTGAATCATTACGATTAAAACAAGACGGTGCAATAATAAACTTTCGATCCGTTTCCTGCACGAAGAACTTGCCGCGTTGCATTATCTCAGTTGCTTAGTGACCCGTTTCATTAAAGTAAAATGACATGACGAGACGCGAGAAAAGAGGGAGATAAACTTTCGATTTATTTTACTCCTAGACGGGAAACTTTTGCTACAACGCTTCATCTCAGTTATTCAACGGCGGGTTCGGTGGCGGATTAAAAACCATTGTACATTAATCTACATAAAGACAAAAACATGGTAGGAATAGTTTGATTGCTGAAACGCCTGGCATACATTTTGCAAAATAATGTAATAAATTATATTAAATATTTCACGGTTCAAATCTGTTTATGTATTTTGCATTTACCTTTGTATTAACTTGTTGTATACGACGGCGTTTGACGTGCGCCAGCATGCACTGACGCATCTCATCGAATTCGCTATAAATCACTTCATTTACCCATGAATCATTTCAGCCTTACAAAATGAATTTGCATGTACAATAAATAATTTGTTAATTCACAAGTCAATCCAATTGATTTGAATTGATGAGCCGAACAAAAATTTAAGCGTACGTACGGTGGGACCTGATTTTCCCGCTCGCGCTAGTGACGTATTAAGCCAGACCTTTATCAAAAGTCTGGTCACGAACGATTTTGACAAAAGCCTGTGAGAGAAAATATAATTTCTCCCTGTGTGTCTATTTTACTCTTATACTATCCTGCAATGCTGAGGAAAATAGTTGGAATAGAAAATATAAATAAATATATATTTTCAGTGGAGAGGGAAAAATTGAAACAGATTTAATAAAAATATTTATTCAAAGGTTGCGTCTATAGAAATACTGTTTGAAATAATTATTTTGCGTAGTAAATATGAAAAAAAGGCAATTAGTATTTATTATATATTTACATTAACATTGTATACTTAAAATAAGATACTGATTTACATTTCGATATTTAATAATTAACAAAATACTATTCTATTTTCTATTTCTTAACTATATAAAAAAGAAAATAAAAGTAAAGTAAAAAAACAGTACACACGTTTCATGAATATACGGGATTTCACAGACTTTGCGTGACACCCTTTAATACTATTAACTTTAAACGAATTTATTTCAATTTCTCCCCAGCTCTGTTGACTTACTTTACAGTCTTAATTAAGTCCTAGAGTGAGTGAAACATCTACGTGGATATATACAAGGAAAAATTGTATCTTTCTCTCGTAGGATTTTGACAAAATTGTACAATTAATCTTGCGATTAAATACATAAAATAATGTAAGAAAGTAACAAGAAAACAGAATATAGAATTTGATTAATTTAAATTATTTCATTTGTGAAGATTGAATGAGGGTAGCAAATATTTAATTGCATAGGGGTGACACGAGTCCTAATCCGGCCCTGGGCTCATGTGAGCAAATTCGACGGTCGGTGCGATAAACGAGGAGGAATAAACCATCGGCGGACCATACACCCTCGATTCGCCGTTCCATTTTCTACTGTAATAAAGATCGATATCCGTGCGCGATTTATTGGTCTCCGATGGCCTCCGGCTTGGCCTGGCGATCGCGCGATGGACGACACAAGCGTCATTTCGAGAGGATCTATAGCTCACTCTCTATAGGACGATACCGACTCGTCCTATTAGCGATAACGACGACCGTATCGAAAATGCGTTCCCCCCCGAGCGAGAGAAATCTCGAAGATGTTTTTTATATAAAAAAAAATACGCTCCGGTAGGAGGTCCTGTACGAACCATCCCGTTGTCACAAATCTTTGTAACTCGACGTTATCAGTTCGGTCTGACACACAAACATGGTTTTTTAACCATTATTATCTTACACTCGAGGGATAAAGAATTTCAAACCTCTGAAACAAGGTGTGTGACATCGGTACATGTAATTTAGTAGAAACTAGAAGTTGCTATTTTTAAAACGTATTTGAACAATGCAGTGCTCTTGCGTCGTGAAAATTTATGTCGCTGCAACTTTGGCTCGGCGCTCGCAAAGCAAAATGCTCTTTAACACCTGTCTTCGTGCAAATTGACATCTCGTCGACATCCGTGCGGTCTGTCCGACAAAACGAATAAATATTTCGTGCCGCGAAGATCGAGCGGAAAGTTCCCGGCGCATCATTACAGCACGAGATCTCCCGGTTACCAGTAATGGCCGCGAGTCATTGTAAAATTAGCATTACGCAATGCAGATTGGCTCTTCATGTCGATTGTGCGATATTGAGAAATTGCAGAGTAAATCTATACAGAGACTGTCTCATTATTTGCCATAAATAGGACTCGCAGAAAAATTGTTTTTTTCTGAAGCTTAACGTAATCTTGCATAAATTTGTAAACGTTTATAAAAAATTAAATCTTATAATCTATTTTAATTTTTTTTAATAGTGTGAAAGGAGAACATTTTTCCTTTTTATATTTCCTCTCGTTTAATTACACTTCTTCTAGACATCTTTATTATATTACTTATCTTTTATAGAGATTATTAGAGCTTGAAGTTCTCTCGAAGAGAGAAAAGAGTCACCCTCCGATTGTCATGAATCGCCATGACGACTTTTACGTGAGATACGTGAAGCGGTTTAATATCCGAACGCCCCGATACCTCCGTCATTCCTTTAGAGCTTATCTATTTCTGCGAGACGTCAAAAGCTTGCGACGACGACGGTCATCTTTCGCGCGGCGACGGCAGGATGAAGCTTTTCATACTCGTGTCTGCCAACGAGAGAGACGAAATCCGATCGGGCTGACACACCTCACCGGCTGCGGAATTCTTTTGAGCGCGATCACGCATCACGCACGCTTTTCACGACTATTATATCACCGGTCGACGTCATTCGCTCGCTGTCCTTTGATGTTCTTCGCGGAATTTTAGCGGAGGAAAAAGTGCACTCTCTGAAAAAAAGGCACGGAGACGAAAAGTTTTCACAATTAACGTTGCGTAATCCGTCTCGCGAATATATACGGTAAATTTTGTGTATATTTCTGTTCGTTACATTACATATATATATATATATATATACACGTACATTGACTATTCTCACTTCGAGAAACTCTTAATGACGTTCATATCTATGACTTCCCGAAGGAAAACTAAAGGCACCGAGCCTACGAACGACTCGCTTTTACGAATAATTATCGATACTTCGATCAAGTGCTTTTCGCGACGGATTTGCACTTGTCCGCGTTCAACTGCCGAGTGCCTGCCTCGCGCATATTCCCTCGGCATTCGCTATGTGCCGAATATTCTAGATCATGCTAAGGATGCGTGATCTCCTAATTACGTTACTGCCTTCGCTTCGCACAGCTAATGAAAACAAACATATATATTATATATTCGAAAGACATTTACTCTTGCTCGCTACATATTATGCCCATATAAGGCAATAACATGATATGATTCTAGAAATTTCTTACACTATATAATAATGAGCTAATAATTATTTTTGAAGAATAATTATCGAATTTAAGTATAATTCGAAAGACCGCGTTGTATATTTCTGCTCTTACATAATTCTTGGTTTCACCGCAAGAAAACAGTCTCGCGAAAAATTCCACGAAAGCCGGGGAGATGGAAATTCGGCGCCCCTATATATTATGCGAGCGATACTTTAGGAGTTCCGCGGCGAGATGATGGCGACGAGGTCGACATCCGCCGCCGCGAACTAGAATACGGAAGGCAGAGGCGGGTCACGCCCCGGCGTTAATTATTAATTATTCCGGTCGATTCGGTTCCCGGCTAGGAAACGAAGTTATCTTCTTACCCGGCCGGCGCCAACGACGCCGCCGCCGCCATCGTCGTCTCCGCGTCTCCAGTCCCCGTCTTCGTCTCCGTCGCCCTCCAACGTCGCCGCTATCTTGTTCCCGTAGTAGACGAAAAGTCTTTACTCACGTAACAACGTGGCCGCGTCGCAAGAGATTCGGTATGCAAAGCGGCAGACACCTTCATCCGTCTATTATGTATGTACGCTATCGCGACCCATTTCCACGTCCTACGAATACGAGTTAGAACGGCGGTCGATAGATACGTCAGTATTTATTTAAGAAAAATCTCAGTAGCGCTGCTTTTCAATCGCAAAAGCTTGGAAAATATATGATACGAGAAAATTTGAGGAATCTAGGACACATCCTGTGGATGAACTTTTTCGTAAGAAATAATATTTCATGCTTTATCCTGAATTTGCAGATCAAATTTTAATTCAATCACTTAATCATCTCTGTTTCCACTTATGGTTAGTGGATTATTAATTTTATCATTATTAGTAATCGCACGCGAATAAGAATTCATGTACTTTTTAAAATCATGAAATAATGAAAGAAATATAACTTTTCGTCGCAACGTCATAGCAAAGATCCTTGTTGCTGACAAGAATAATTCGGTCTCTCGAGAACGCAATTTCTCTCTCGCAATTTCTTTCGCAAGTCCGTCGTTCTCTTGGGTCTGGTTAGAAAAAGGAAAATCCCGCGTGCCCAAGGGCCGACGGGTGAAAAAGAAAAGGAACGAGGAAAAAAATTTCAAGCATCGGCGAAGTGCATTGTCAGAATTCTAGCGAGTCGACGCGAGTACCTCTCTCTCTCTCTCTCTCTCTCTCTCTCTCTCTCTCTCTCTCTCTCTCTACTTCTTCTGAAAGCGCGATTCACCGGACGAGACTATTCGTACAAAAGGGAAGTGTATTGTACACCGAGAAGTCCAAGCTTATCCTGCACGGGTAGGTGAGTTTGCCTCGGGGTTGCGAGAGAATGAGGGTAAAAGTATACCCATGATGGCAGGAATACGAGACGAAGACAACGACGACATTCTACGTCGAAGACGATAGTCCTTCGGAGAGACAGAGACAGGTGGAAAACAAGAACGACGTTTTTCGCGTCGCTAATCATGAAATTGTTACATGACTCGTGACACAATAGCGAATTGGCGTTTCAGTCTTGAGCTTATTGTTAGAAGCAACGTAAGTCGGAGGAGTCGTCTTAACTGGACGATACCTTGGAGCGAGTTATCACAAATTCTTCATCCTAAAATTCTGTAATTTTTCTCTGATTTCCAGACAAATATGATTTTCTCTGATTTTTTTCAATAATATTAAAAAACATTTTTTAATTTTCGTTCTAATTTGGAAATATTTTGTTCAATATTTTGTTAAAAATCGATTTAACATATAAATAACAATATAAATTACTGTTAATGTTTCTGACACTACTTGCATTTCTAACTGTAAAGTTGGTAATATTTCAAAACTGTACAGATGCATGAAGAAAATTATTTCGTTAAATTAATAGAAATTCTGGTGAAAAAAGAACGATCCAGAATTCCGGTTAAGTCTAGAATTCTACTAGATTTATAATCAAACAAATTTTGAATAACGATTATCTTAACTAGAATTCTAGTAGATTTCACCAGAAATCTAATATATATTCAGATTTAATTCAATTCATTTAATTCAACCAAAAACATTTGTCTCCGTGTGTGACACACGTATATCAAACTTTTTTTAAAGTTGAGAATTTTTTCCAAAACATTTTTCAAATTTCCCTGACTTTTCTCTGACTTCTCTGATCGTTATCAATTTCCCCAACAATTCCCTGATTTCCAGTTTTATGGCAACTCTGTTGGACCTGCAGATTATACGCGTTCTCGCGAGCAAACACGGCATCTCATGCGAAGAGAAGGAAGACGGAAATTCGGACAGGATGAAAAAGACGGACGGCATCCGCGGCAAAGAATTCTAGATACTTAAGATGCTGCCGAAGACGCGGCGGCGTTCGCTCGCGAGGAGAGCGAGGAATTCATTTCGTGTGCCGTGGAAACAGCGAGACGCCCGCCGTCGCCGCCGTCGGCTCCGCGCCGCGCCACGCCGTTGCAAAAACACGCGATAAATTATCCCGGAATCGCTGCGTCGACGATACCATCCATGCTGCATAAGTGATAAATGGTTGCTTTCGAATATCAACCCCCGACGAGCAGCCCGGGAATGTGAGAGAAAATCAGGGGGGAGAGGAGGAGATGCGACAAGGGTAGCCTCGGGGGAGCCTCATCGGAAAATCCTCTCATTGCCACCATGACAATCGCGAAGCAATGCTGATGCGAATCAGCTATCTCGATACGCAAACCAACGGAGACAAAGGTACCGTTCCTTTGATGTGTGCTCAGTGTCGTCTGAGGATAACATCACGTATGCACGAGAGAAGGAAGGCAGGAAGAAGGAAGCAAACGAGGAAACGAGCTTGTGGAAGGCAAGGGAGCGTGCCTTCTACCTTTGCCACCACCGTCGCGAACCGTCACGAATGGTCTCTTTCACGCTCGTTCGGCGGCATTAACGAGACATCGTTATTCCGTACGGCGAGGCGGTTGGGAATCGAGCCCAATATCGATTATCCGTCGATTCCCGGTACTACGTGCTGCCCCCAGCGGACACCGTCTGCCCCCCGGGCCACAATTCCCCGACATCGACGTTGACGCCGACGGCGAGAGAGATCGGACGGACGTGTACGCCGATCAATCGGTCTGTATTCGCGCGTCCGCGCTTCGGTTCGTTATTCTGCGCGGTTAAATTCCATGAGGCTTCTTTCCCTTTAATCGAGTGTCCGCGGGGTGTCCCATGCAAATACAAAAATATCTCGCGAAACGGAGATCGTGAAGTGCGTAAAGCTGACACGAATAGCTTTATCTATGGTTAAATTAACTTGTTTTTGTATTATTCTGTAATACGTTATCAATAATGATGTTAATTTAATGTGTAAAATATGCAAAATATATATTGTTTTAACGTTTGCTAAAATAAGAAAAACTAATGTAACAGGAGACTAAAACCAGGAAAATAATTATAATAATATGACAAAAGATCACAAGTCGAAAATAATAATAGATGTCTGCAAAAAGAGTTCACAAAGTTTTTCTAAAATAAATTCGCTCATAAACTTTGACAGCGCACGCTGCTTTGTGAAAAACTAAATCGGATTATATTTTAATTAAAATAAGATTATTTCAGCATGAAAATGCTGAAATGCACAAAATCGTCAGTAATTATTAGATCTTATAGAACGATGCGACTAAGAAAATATAATAAAAAAAGGATAATCTCTTTAAAATCTCTGAAAGACTCGAATATGATTTGAAGTGTCATAAAAGTATAAATTTTTAATGCATCGATTAGCAATGCAAATCTAACAAAAAAAAAGAGAGAGAAAAGGCATTTGCAATATTTCCATAAAAAATCTTCTTCACTTTATATAATCTCTTAAAATTCATAGTTTTACAAGTAGTTTTCAAAGAGTATACCGGTTTGAAAATTTTATCAATTTGTAGCTAAAAATAGTTTGAGGGACAAAAGAAAGTAAAAAAATAAAATACAACGAAAATATTGATAAAAATCTGTATTGTAATAATTCCAAAAAAATTTCCTCTTATTGCAATAAATAATAATCTATGCAAAATTTTCAAGATGTTTAAAAAATTATTTGTCGGTTAAATGGACGAGCACTTCGAACGTATTTCAAACAAGAAAATTTCACCGAGATTTAAAGGGCCGTAATACAAAAAGCCTCCTTCTTAATGCCCTCCAGCTGGCCCTTTAAACTTTAAAGGCTCTCGAGAGACCGAGAGAGTCCCGACCTGCGCCCGAGAAGAGCAAACGTTCTTTGTCGCAGTATGCAATACGTAGCCGACGCTACCTTCGACCCGTTATACAAGTCCTCGTTTGGAAATTTCGGGACAAATATTATCTTACGTCCTTTAGGGGAAAAGGAATCGAGACCCGGGGAGAACAGACTTTTGCAAAATTAAGAGTAATATGTGCCCGACAACGAATGAACGTGGCAAATAGAAAGACTCGATGTAGAGGAGCAACCACTCGGTTTGATTAAAATTTTCAGAACTCTTCCCTTGCTAATTACGAATCCCCGAGATACTTCACATTCTCTCTCGTTCTCGTTCGTTAAATACGAAAAGAACGCAACAAGAGAAAGGAGCGTGAGCTGATTATTCGTACAACATGGGGTCCCCCTAAAAGCGTGGACGAAAAGATGTGAAAAGAATTTAATTAAGTCATTAAATGTTTTGATTGTTAGACACAAGTGTCACTAATTATGATATCATAATTATTATCTGAGTCAATTAGTAATCATTATACATTTGAAAATAAAAAAACTTGAAATTATCAAAATATCTAAACAATCTTCTTAATTTAATTAGTCGATTGATTTATTCACAATAAGATGTAATAAAAATAAATAATAAATTATTATATTTAATCACTTGGTCTCTCTGCTTAATTTCTATTTCCTTCCTTATCACATTTTAATGTTCAAAGAGTTCCAATAATTTTATGATTATAAAAATAAGTATAGATTCACTACTTGTTCGTTGACGCATTCCTGTCCAGCGTTTCAATTTGCAAAGCAGTAGCTCGGAAGAAGCCCACAGCGCGATGCGATGAATCGGCTCTCGCGATCGCGCAGTTTCCCAACTCACGAACACGAAAGCCGCTCCTGCGGGAGCACTCGGGAACGGAAACGGTTTCAGTTGCCTTTCCCTCCCGCCCGCGGACGCTTTTATCCCTTGCGATTCGATTTCTGTCTCGCCCTTCGCGCCTGCGAAATCCAATTTGCCCGTCGTAAGCTGACCCACGCGCGCGCACCATCGCAACGAATCCAGAGTGGATTTTCACAGTTTTCTAAATTCAAGGAAATGATCCCGCCGATTCTATCCCCGACGTCGGAAACCGCTCTGCCCTCGCCTCATCTTCTCCACGTCCCATCCCGAACGCGAACTAATCTCCGTCTCTCTCCAGCGCGCGCTCGATGATCGAATTTTCAGGAAAAGCTCAAAAATTGCCACGAACAAATCGGAAGCTGCGCGCGTGCCCCTAAACTCGTTAACTCAGCGCAAAAGCGCCACTTGTAGACATTTCCCTGAAGATATTTAGAGAATCTGATCTTCTTGATAAAAGTCTCTATGTATATCTATATAATATTGAATATTAATAGATAATCATTAATAGATAATGCAATTACGATACTTTTTACTTAACTGAAACAAATAAGCTACGATTCCACGCTAATAAATTAAAGAGTATTATTCATATAATTTTTATTTCTTGCTTCATAGTAATACGTACGTATAGCGGGAAAAATATATAATAAAAATAGAAGAAATAATATTACACTGAGAAAAATTTCTTGTTGAAAATAAACAAATATCGAAAGCTTTTTATCATATAAAAAATTCTGATATTATCTCAATTAGAATTATAATAAATTCAACCAGAATTCCAACTATTAAATACAGCCAGATTCTTTTTCCAATGTGACTTTTTATAAAATTCTAACAGCAATTTATCAAGTCCATCTTCTATATGATTAAAGATATTAAATTATGAAAGGAACATCTCGTAATATCACCAATAAAATCGTCATGTCAGCTACAACGGTGTTAAAGAACGATCGAATTCTTTTTTCCTATTGTGGCTGTAAAGACTTGATGCATTTTGATAACTAATTCGTAGATAGCTCAATTCGCGGCAGGATGCACGACTTAACGGAAACGCAAACCGCCACGCTTATCGAGCAAGGTTATCGCGGTGGTATCGCCACCAGCCCTGACCTGTTCTACGTGCCAAGAAGCATTGCGGCCAGCCAGGAGACGCTCGTGCGCGTAATAGAGTTCTCGGTAGGCTAAGTCTAACGGATTCGCAAATAAATAAACGCGAGAGAATAATATACGGGAGCGCGGAACCACGATAATAGAGAAAAATATTACGAGACGTGTCGCATTCCCCTTGCTCAATGAATAGAATATACGGTCGGATGTACGTGATAGCGCGCGTCCAAAATAAAACGAGATGTATAGAAATGGAGACTGATATGGTATTGCGCTACCCTGAAATTCCACGTGGTAAGATCCCTCGACTAATCTCGTCTCTCGTCTGCGACGAAAATTTCCACGTCGCTCCGCTGTAAAATCCGTCGTGTTAATACCTCTATTTTCCTAACGCAACGCTTTTACGCCTTTATTTTCTTAATGCAACACGCTAATCTTCTAGGAAAGCTGCAAGAATATTACGTATGCGCAAACGTATGTTTTTATTCGACCATTTGCAATTTGCATGCACGACTCTTCTGCGTCCGTTGCAGAAAAGCCCTCGCAGTGTTCTCTGCAGTGTCGAGTTGACCCGTGAGATTCTATCGGCAGCGATCCTCCCGGGTGTTCCGTTAAGCGACCTCGGCTCCTGAGGAGCACAAAGGAGATGATTTTTGATTCTCGCACATGCGAAATTTCATTATCTTCCCAGGGGAATCGGAGGCCCGGGGCCTAAGCCTGTTGTTAGCTTTTACGCACATGTCACACGCGCGGTTGTTCTTACGGGTCCCGTGTCTCTAACGCCTTTATCGGGCGACAATATCCTGACATCGAGATCGCGTTACTGGTTCTTTATTAGCATATCAAAGCCGCTTCTCGCGGTAATGGGCACGCCTCTCCCGAGAGGGTAGACATAAGCGTTAATCCTTTAACTCGATAGGACGAGTCAACTCGATGTTGAAGGACTTGACGTCGAGCTGGTCAAGGTAATTCTGACATTGCTATGAATTCTTACATTCAAATATAATATAGTTTTTCGACATGTCATAACTGCATCGTTACTTCATGGAAAGAACGATTTTACAATATCTTAAAATTCTAGTAGATACGTTTTTTGGACTATAAAAATAATTATATAGGGAACTCGAGAGAATGATGAGAGCTCCAAAAAGTTTAGACATTCTAGAAACCAATATTTGAACGTCCTACATAACCAGTTAAATCCGATAAAATTATTTTAAAATTTATAACTATCTAAATTTTTATATACAGTTCAGCAAAACTGTGCTCCTATGATTTCATAATACATGTTAAATAGATATCACTCCTTCAATAATTTTGTGACTATTATCGGTTATAGAAATATCCGCTGCAGTATTTAAATTGTGTGAATATTTAAGCGTGTAATATTTAAGCTTGTATTTCATCAAGCTCTATTGTGAATCGTAGCTCTATAGGTGAATCGAGATGCTATATCTCTTTTAAGTATATTAGAATTGATCACCAGAATTGATTTCCGTAGGTTGATAAAAAAAAAAAGGTCTCATATCTTTCGCGACCGGACGCGAGCCGTGTCGAGGGCAAACTACTAAAGAGGGTGTGTATTCGAGACACGAGACCGTCGTCGGTTCATTCACCAAAAATTGGCACTCATCCAATCAGCTGACAGGCCTCTCGTTTCCTCGTATAAAGCGAGGACGTGCGCGCGTCCGCAAAGTCATCTATTTTCGGGAACTCGGTGGTTTTCGGTGTCTACGTTACGAAATCCCTCCGCGACCATCTGCTTTCGTACAGCATTTCTCAGAGACAGCGTTAACGAAATAATCGTTAAAATAATTTTTTCGACGAACGGAAATGTTTGGCTTTCTACTATAGAGAGTGAAGAGCAATACATTTAAATGCTCGTGACATTTAAATGTCTTAGATATCCTAGGCGTATACATAAACGTAATAAAAATAGACTGCGCCTTCCTATGAAGTTGTCACTCTCTTCAAAAAAAGTGAGGTCATATGAATCATATTGCTCTCTCCCTCTCTTTCTCTCTCGAAAATATTTCATAATCCAAGTTGGAGAGATATATTAATAGAATTGGAAAAAGATATTGATACAATACACAATTTTTTCTAATAGAACATAGATAATAAGATCATGAAGCGATCTCAACTATCTGTAGGTATATAGAGAATGAAGAAATTCTCAATACTTGTGCAAAAATTTTGTCTAAATGCGAATATGTTTTGCTATAATGTGTGAACATTATTCAATGTTCCCTTAATAAGCAGCGCTGTATAAAAGTAACTCATGTAAAATTTAGATATTTTTTCTAATAAGCAGAGATTCCAGTTTCAAAGGATTTAAATTTATGCATTGAAATGCCTAGCTTAGCCGCGTCAGACTTCCTGTTTTAACAACGTTATACGACGTACTAAACATTAACACGCGAGGAGACGCGCAATGATACGTTAGTGACCGACGTGGTACAACAGATGCATCACGATGCATTTTATATGGAAAAGTGTCGGGCAAGTAGGTAAAAACAAAGTTATGCTTGATTGCAGTCTAAAGACCATTTTCTGCCACATAAGAGGACGATATTAATAAATCTCCGTTAAAAAAAGAAGCACGATTGTTAAATTCGCCACGTCACTCACAAAGGTTAATCGATACTCGGGTTTTATAAATGTAGGGGAAAAAAGTTTCGACGCGAACTACCATTTAACCTCCCTCTATGGGAGTTGGCGCTGCGCTACAACGAAGGGCAGAATGGACGGGAATAGCAAGTTCATCGTAAAGTCCGATCGACAATTTCCGAGTCGTCACTGTGCGCTCTCTCAACCCGCTATCCCCCTCCCCTCCCTCTCTCTCTCTCTCTCTCTCTCTCTCTCTCTCTCTCTCTCATTCTCTTTTTCTTTCTCTCTTGCGACTGCATCAAAATTATCGCGGTATATCGACCGCCAGACGTTAGCAACACCGGCCAAAATTATCCGAAATAAAATATCGTACCATCGCACGAGTTGTTGTGCGAGGGATCATTGAACTCGTCGGCCGCAAAACCAGATCGCTCGAACGATAATTCTTATCCGCGAGACATAAGACACAAGTTTACCGCGTGGCAACCGCCCGGTATTAAATCCCGTCTATTGAGAGCGGCGACAGATAGGTAAATAGGAGGCTTCTCCGCAGAGGAGAAGGAGGAGAAAGAGGAGAGGATGGATAAGGGTGGCGAGATTTAAGGGGGTGGAACGCAAAGAGGGTGTCGAAGATACGCCGAGCATGCGCATCGCCGCCCAGCAACCGGCAAATCAAATATTAACACCGGCTTTATACCGTTGCCGCCGATGGCACCGTTGGTGCTCACAGTGGAATGTATTAAGGTGCATTCACGTCTCGCGAAAGCTGCCTTGTTTCGAGCTGACATATAAAAAGACATGTCATAAACATTTACAACTTTAATCCTCGCGTTATCAAGGAATTAAGAAAATTATATCAGATCAATTTCATCGCCTTGAGCATAAACGATTTTACTGTCATATATTAAAACACGAGGGTAATTGAATGCAATTCAGGATAAATAATTATAACTGCTCAGATGGTTCAAAGTGACAAAGAAGAGTAATTAAGCGACCCGAAAAGTGCGATTGACACTTTTCATAATAAGAAATTGGTTGAATTCGAAAAGTATTTTTAACTAGTTAAATGCTTCAAAGCTCTGATCGCGGAACTTTTTCCTCTGCAGCGGAAAGTACAAAATTTCTCCATTAATTTTAATAGTAAAAATTTTCGCTTTTATGTTTTCGCCTTAGGAAAAAAGTTGTATATCTATACTGATAATAAAACCCTTGCAAAAAGTTCAAAAAACTTACAGTATAGGCTAAAAAAAATTACTAAATCTTAATATTTACATATTTCTCTAAATAGTATCGAGTAAACATACAATAAACAAATATTTATTCAATAAAAAAAAACAATAGTTAAATTGATGGTTTTTGTATAGAATAAATTTATATTTACGTTTAGTAAATATTTACTTAAGAGTTATTCAACAAATATTTATTAAGATTTAATATTTTTTTCATTGTATCGTCGGGCATACAATCGATAAGAAAAACATTATAACTTATTCACACGTTACATAAAAAAATTCTTATTTATCAGAGAAAAATCGAAAACGCGACCTCCGATCATCGATCTCCATCGACGACAACCTGGTGGTGATTCGTTGAGTTTCCAAAAGTTTCGTGCCGACGAAAATCCGGCGGAAGACAATAGTCGTGCACGCTCACCGGAATAAGATGAAGCGCGTCGACGAAAACAGACTGACAGACTGTTGAGAAAACTTTTGAACTAATGGCGGTTCTCTCGTTCTTCTCCGGGTAGTTAAAGCCTGTCGAGCACATACATCCCTCTTTATCCATCGGCTTCGGTTTTCACATCAACAATAAAAACGTTTTTTGCTAATTAGATCCCGAGATTCGATGATTAATCTACAGTTTTTAAAACTCATTTGTCGATAATAACTAATTGCAACGTTAAGTATTTCCTTTTCGTTGCTATAAATGATTTTATTGAAAAAGGATGTGATAACGATTTACAGCCATCATAACTACCCCTTAAATACTTTTAGATGCGACTTAATCGTTAATGGACTATCGACAACCCAAATAGCTTCGGAAATATCATATCGGGACACGCAAGATTTGTTTTTGTTCGATATTTATTTACGATGGTGGAGAATTTTATGTGAAATTAGAAATAGTGTATGGAAATTCGGCAGCGTTATATCGCTTGAAGCATTTTGCTTTTACGTGTCTCGAACGCCAGCTCATCGAAGTCGTAAATTTTTAAACGACGACCGGTTTTGGAAACACATATCTCTATTCGGACGTTTCTTTCACCCCGAGACGAGCGAAATGCACGTCGTGTCAGGATACACTAATTTCGTTTTCATCATTCAAATCGTATGCTTTTACGATCCTCGTCAACGAAGGATATGTCGTTAAATCCACACCGTATACACGTCGTGTATCTTAACGATACAATTTTGATGTAGCAATTGGACGCTATTATCGTATTGTTGGAAAATGAGAGGAGGAAGATTGTAAATATAATTTCGTTTACTCACCAGAGGCCGTTTTGGTAGGGTCGCGATCGCCTGAAACAGAAAGAGAATTCATCTCTAGCAAACGTCGTTTTATCAATTTACAGAGTATAAAAAGCTACGGGGGCGGAAAGTTAAAACTATTTTGTACGTAATAAAAAGAGATTAGCTTAAAAAATAAAATTCTCCCCGGGAACCAAGCGCAACGCAAAATTCCAATGAGAAAGATAGACTCCAGCAGGTTGAAGTGCGGCGCGGCACGGCACGCTGCGCCAAGCTAAAATCCACCACACATATTATGTGAAAGTACAGTAATTTAACAGCGTACGGAGAATTCCTGGAAACAATTTGCGAGGCAAAGCCGGTAGCCGCTCATAAAATACAGCGAGAAAATACCACGAATTAGCGGGGGGAATTTACAACAAAGCGCAGAAATTATTGGAAAGCGTCGTACCCCCTCCGGTCTTTCTCGCTCCTTTCGTCTTCTACTTTCTCTGGCTCGCCGCATGTGTATGCGCTCTCTGGTGTATACGACGAGCATGGCACTACATAGTCGCATGGCACTAATAGTCGCGAACGCGCTCGATTAGTTGCGTTATTCGAGCACTTTGCATACGAAATTCCCATTCCGAGATACTCGGAGATACTTTATCTTTTAATTAATTAAATGTAATTGGTGGTTGTATTATTCAAAGATATTACTTTCTATACAGATTCCTATATAGATTCAGTTATCACTAGTTAGTCAGTGCATCTAATCTGCGTACCGAGGTTCAAACGAGTCTGGTACACTGAAAAATGCCTCGTTTTCTATTAAAGAACCGCCTAGAGTCGTCTAACTTGATTTAATAAAACGGAGAGGAACGTAGTTTTTTCGTAATTTTTCACTGTAAACAAATCCCAAGGTTACTAAAATTTTGTAGGTACACACCTCATGCCGTTAAAGATCGTACGCTTCTGACAGTAAAAAAAATTTCTCGCGGAATTTCTCACGTGATCGTAGAGGCGTTAAAGAGTCGAGGACAGCATTTAGAATTCGCAAACGTTACGAAACCAATCTGAGTTCGTGAATACCTACATTCCCGAAGGTGGATTTCATGTGATGTTCACAAACTGTCATTTCTGTCTCTTTTCTGCCAGACTGGCTTTAAACGACAGCTGTTTCTGCTTTTCATGACAAACAATAAATCGTCTGTATGTACCATCTAGAAAGACATTCCGAAATATAATTCCATCTGTTTAAAATCCCATAAGCTTTCTATAATGAGCCATTACCTAAGCTTTAAGTTTTAAACCACAAGAAATTGACTAATCACAGTCGATTATTCTTCTCATATTCGACTGTGATTAATCAACTTCTTTTATGGCTCTTAAGATTTAGGTAATGACTTATTATAGGAAGCTCATTAGTTCAGAACATAGCTCAGCTTTTATAAATTAATCGTTTAATCCTCTGTCGACAATGTGAAATTTTCACTTTTTGTTCGTAACCTCAGCCTTCGAACTTTAATGCAGTTTTATAGTGTGCTGTATAAAGATCTGAAAAAACTCTTACATACTTGTGAAAGTTTTAATAATAATTTTTATGATAGATATTGGATCGTATTTAACTTATTTTTTGTAAATTGATCTATCAGAATTCGCAATCAAGAACAACTGTGCTCTTAAAATCTAACATTGCGGCCAAAGGATTAAAAAGAAAGTAAATTCTTACATTAAAAATTATAATAAACAAAAAAAAAATACCTATTAACAAACTGAGAGAAATCGTTTAACAAAATCATCTCGTTTTTTGGCATTTATAATCAGTCAACTGGTTTGACTTGACATAATTTAAAAATAAACATGCTATTTGTCTTTATTAGATTACTTAGAATTCATGCTACGGTAGGTTTCGCCATAATTCATACATTTCTCCATCCGGGTTCACATTTATCTTACTTCGGAAAAAGTTTGCGCGATATAAACTCGGACGTCGAAACGTCACACGGATCGGCTATGGGCGCGAATCAATGATGCATTTATATTTATTTATACGATTTTCCATTTTCCATGTGACACGTATGTCCGAAACCGTGACATTTGGTCGCGAGATCGTCGCATATGCACGTTGCCTCGCGGAATATTAAATGCAGCCGGAGCACCGGATTGTTTATTTATTCAAGCTGCGCACAAACACACACACACGTGCACACTCAACACACATACAAATACATATCTCCGCATTCGTTCGTTCCTCCGCTAGCAGTAAAGCCAGCCAGGCCACCTATTAAGACAGATGGCACGGAGATTATTTACGAGGGTGCGCACCTGAGCTCGCGCATTTTCAATTTCGGGTACTCGATCGAACACACAAAATGCATCGGAATTACACCGCAGAAATTCGATTTATTCAAATGATCTCGTAAATGCGAGACTTGGAAAACTTTCATCGCCGCGTATGCATTTTTTTTTTTTATTGGCAACAGTAAATCCGGACGCAACGTATGAAAAATGTTTATTTTAACAACACGCGTATCACGTCAAATAATGTAGATGCGCGATACGTATAGAAGCCGTAAAAGCGACGAAGGTTCACGAGGAATAAATAAAATGTACCCCCGTAAAATACGATATCGGATTATGACTTTGCCTCTATTCAATGCAAGAAGGGAAATATATATCAAAGGATAATAATAATTTTTCCATCTTTTACCGGCGCCGCGGCTCTTTTCGATCTAGCTGCATAGGAATTTATTAGCTTGCCGGCGGCGCGTCGCTAAATCGTGAGTTATCGCTGTTATCTCTATCGATGACGAACGACGACGGCGACGACGACGACGACGACGACGACGACGACAACGCACAGACGTGGAGTCGAGAATTGGGACAACGACCTCGCGCTCGCTCGAAACAAAGAGCGAGCGTGACTACGGCACTGATGCCTCGACACTGCCTGTGTGCTTTTACGCATGGCGCAAGGTTCTCCTGGCCGCGAACGTGACGCGTATATGCACTCTCTACTTGGTTCCCGTGGTTCTTAAACGGCGAAACACATCGAAGTCGGCGCAAGACTTGAGCAAGCGGGACGGGTGGCATCGGCAATTCCACTGATATAACCAACCCGCTTCTAATGTAAGTAGTAACGTCGTCAAGCGACTCGACGTCAGTACTCCGCGTTTAGACTTGATGTCAGTTAGTCTGTATCATTTAGGATCAAACAGTGTAATTACATGTAGAATCCATCGTACTTTGCGCGACGCTATAATTTTCGCCCGTATAATTTATGCCGCACCGCAATTTCAGCGGGACACGAGTGCCACGACGACCGCCGCCGAGTGCGCGAGGGATGAATTATTACGCGCGCATCGACGGCGGGCAGCATGTGTGACACACGTGACGTCACACGGAAACTCGTGAAAAGAAAATACACACTGTTTCAAATTCTCATCTCTCCTGGGCGAGGACCGGGATGATATTTCCGAGGTATTACTCGGATTTGACAACCGCCCGGAAAGGATGATTTTGCTGAATTATTAAAAAATTTTAATAACAAGATACAAGTCTGAAAATAATTTTGTTGAACCATTAAAATAATTACGTAGGAAATTCAAACGTAACAAACAAAATTGTCACAAATTCTTCATTCTTAATTTTTATAACTGTTCCGTGATTTCCAGATAAAATTTCACGATATTTTTTGTGACTTTCAATAATATTAAAAAATTTTTTATATTTTCGTCCTGATTTGGAAATTGTTTAATATTTTGTTGAACAAATCTCAATTTAACATGACAATGTTAGTAAGTGTTCTAAAAGTATTGTCCTGACTTTTTTTATTTCTAGTTTTATGACAACCCTGATAAACAATGTTGCCAAAATTTTTTCTTCTAACAATCAGTTTAGCGCTCTACATAATTATATTTGGATAACTGTACAAAATTATTTTATACTTAGATTTATATCCAGCTAAATTTTTAAATATTATAGCGAAACTCTTCTTTCTGTACGGGAATTGAATGACGCGATGGCAAAATTTCTAACAGGGGAAAGAGAGAGAGAGAAAGAGAGAACCGTTGCGTCGCGTACAACGACTTGATTTCTGGCGCGAAAGGATGGCGCGATTAACGGTTCTCCGGTGCATTGTGTCGTTCTCGGTGCCGATCTTCGCACGACCCGCAGGAGGGAAGGAGCGGAAGGCATTAAATTTTCAACGCGGTCGTACTCGCGGCAAGGAAATATGCTTTAAATGGCGATAACTATAAATAAGAAGACGCGCGTTAATTCTTTAGGAAGCCATAGCTCGTGCTACCGCGAATCTCCCTCTTCGCCGTGCACACAAGTCGCCCCAATTTCATTTTCCAATCTACTTCACTCCATTAGATTAAATAGAGATATGGCTGCGCCTATATACCGGGGACGCAAAATATAACCCAGCGCAATTATTTTTCCCTCTCAGAGTAGTATTATGTTATATCGAATCTAATAAAAAAATAGCAGTCGAGAATGCATACACACATTCGGACTATAATTTATCTGTAATAGCCTTTTTCAAAATGAAAAATCTAACAATAAACAAACGCACAGGCTTTTTTTTTTATTACCGGAAGATCTCTTCTCATGTACGCAGTGATATATCATGTTTACTATCAGATATAAACGGAAGGAATAACGCGTGATGTTTGTATCACGTGATATATATGTATTGACCAATTCGGTTAACAGCCCGGATTTAATGTCGATCAGTAGTAAATATAGTCTGCTTTAAAGATTGCGTACGTTCGTTTCTACTTAATTCTCTTTGCCTTACCCTTCGTGACGAGAAAAACGAACCCGCGAAGATCTCACACGTTCGACGATAAGTGCACTGTCAAATGCACTCCGACATTACGTCTGCCGGTACTCCCTCCCTCGCGCCTTTTCGCAAATTCGATTGATTTATTGACGAAAGAGCCGAGCAAACAGACGACTTCCTTGCCGAAGATACGAACGACTTTTTCGTTACGGTGATAATTAATTGCACTTGCAATCCTGTTACACCTTTATTTGTCCACGTAGAAAGTTTTAAACACGAGTTTTCTTCATCACAAGAGTGCGACATTGCAGCGCAACTTCAGAATTCACATAGACTTTCATTTTTTTTTTTGCATCAATCGGAAATCTATTTTCGTCTTACGAAAAACTCGAAGAAATTAATGATTTATTCGTCAGTCACGAGATGATCTAATTATTTCTCTTCAAAATTATCAGATTACATGCTTCTGATTAAATTAAAAGAATTTCTACATATATAAGAATATCAATTTAAAAAATTGAATTCCTTAATATTTTTTTTATAAGTTAATATACATATTACCTACAAATCGAGAACACAATTCGTTGAAAAATATTAAAGAGCTCGTGCAAATGGAAGGAAAAATCCAGACTTTTTAACGCGCGATGATAAAAGTTAGAGGTTTCGCTTCTCTACAAACTGCCGTTGTTTGTTCGAATACGAACGAAGGCGAGGAACAACAGGCGGTGAAACTGCACTACGTGACTCTTTATTCCGTCGCTTCCGCCCTAAACCATCGCTCGCTGTTTCCGTTTTCTTCCGTATAAACTCGGTATTTATGCGACACAAATAAAGGACAAAGGAAAGTATCCTGGGAAATAGAGCTTTCCTGCGTGCACGAGTTCATACTACTGGGATTACATCACAAACGTGGCTTTACATTATAACGAAGAATGACTCTGAGGCAATTTTTTAAAATGACCAGTAGACGCTTTTTTATTGCATTGAGATTTAAGTTTATATGAATCAGTATCTCAGATGTCAATTCACCCTAAAAGCTTCGGTGTAAAATTGTACAATTGGATAATTGTCATCGTGACGCTGGACTTGCCATTAGAAGCGTATCAAAAAACAGTTTAGAAAAGCCGACGCGCCATTTATCTTGTCGCCTTTGGGACGCGCCATTCCGCTAGATAATCGAGGTGATAAATTTCACTGGGACACGCTGTATACATCCCACGTGTGCATGAAGCCTGCCGCATATCGTTCGGAAAACAATCAATCTACCCCAGAGCTTACCGGACGGTTTCGTGGACCATAGTCGCGATTTTGCCTGCCGAAAGCCAGACGACAGCCCGGGTGATTACGATCGGCTCCATGGCCCTCCAAACCTTTCCTCCATATTTATTCTTTGCCGTATTGCATGCCAGACACACCGCGGTACACCAAACATACACGATGTTAATATTTTGCACTGTTATCTGAAAGTCTTACGGTTGGTTCCGCCGATATAAATTTTAACATGTTTGAAGTTTCGATCAAAAATTTCCAAAACACATCCATATGAGTACTCAACAAGAAGAAAAAAAAACCAGTTGTACTTTAATGTAAAATATATTTGTACAATATTTGTACAATTTAAAAAAATTATAAATTTAAATTTAAAAAATTAAGTTTAGTAAAAGATTTAACTTTCGGTGTTTTATACTTTCGGTCTAATGGTATCACATCCGATGCTTCTTTTGCTCTGCTATGCTATCATTTTTTTATATAATAATACTATATTTGTTTCTTATTGTTATATTCTTTGATGTCTGACATATTTCAATTAAAATATTTTAATAACAAAAATTATTCCAAATAATTTTATAAATTACCCTTTAAATATATTCAGCAAAAAAATTTGCCTGCAGCCGGCAGCAGTTTTACATTTCTGGATACGCCACGGTGGATAGGCTCTTCACCCATACCCAACGCACTTTCATGTCCCGTCCCAGGAGTTTGACAAGCTGCTATATAGTCACGTAGAGTGAAAGGGCAAGCTGGCATGACGACGGTGTCGAATTTTATGGTCGCGTCGAGGTAGAAGTGCGGAAACTCGTGGAAATCGGACGCTCTTTATTTCCCAGACGACGGCTGGTTGGTAGCAGCGCGATGGTGACCCCGTCGAGAGAATTGCAGCTGCGCATCTGCGTCCCGGGTACGTGGAAGCCTCGTTTTTCAATATCTTTGCGTAACCCCTTTGACATGAAATAGAAGGCGTCCATTGATTCGGGCCAATCGCCCGTAACGTAAACACCGATAATGATCGAACGTTTCGGTTCGTGCATCGGGCCAAACCCCGATGAACGAGTGCACGTTCCTCCCTCTCATCTCGGATGTCGTCCAAGACCCTCTTCGTTCCTTGCACAATAGTGAATAATTCAAAAGACCAAGTCATCGACACATTGGAGACACTGCCACGATGGTGATCCGACATTAATGATTGATAGTATCTAACGTCAAAGAAGATAAGCGAAAAACACGGTGCGTGAACGCGTACGCTCACATGACGAATAACGATAAAATTAATCACTATCGAATTATTATAGGGAATGAGAAATATATCGAAAACAACTATATTGCAAAATAATATCAATCGACCAGACAATAAATATAAAAATAGGACAGTTTGCTTAAACTGAAAGTTGTATAAAAATTCACACAATATATTTTAGACATTAAAACATGCATTAATAGAATATCGTCTTTTTTATTCATTTATATTTATACAATGAAAAAACAATTTTATCTAAACTAATTTAGTTGTTCTTATTTCTTTCGTTGGAAAAAATATATATTTAAATTAAATATAATACGTTTGATTTAAAAATATACATTCTTCGTCGAAAGAAATCAAAACAAATTAAATTTTAGCCAATTGTTTCAGTATAAAAATAGAAATATTATTTTATG
The DNA here is from genome assembly GCF_001594065.2 of Cyphomyrmex costatus. Classification (NCBI taxonomy): domain Eukaryota; kingdom Metazoa; phylum Arthropoda; class Insecta; order Hymenoptera; family Formicidae; genus Cyphomyrmex; species Cyphomyrmex costatus. Next base: position 513,231 of record NW_017280495.1, on the reverse strand, counting down.
TCATTTTATTCAGCAATGTATAAACATTGATCGAAAAATGCATTTGTACTGCTCACTCTAATGAACAGATCAAAAAGGATTAATATATGTATATCTGTAACGCGCGCAAAAGGCATTTCTCGCGAAAGGATGAAGAAATTCCTAAATCCATCGGATCGTGGAAAAGGATAATGAACGATAACCCTTCCTCACCGGGGTGTCTGAAATACATCCCCTGAGAGATACGATTTTGCCTAACTGCGCATTGGGGATTTCGCTGTCCCGCTTAAAGACGACTAGATTTTCGCTCGAGTCTGTAAACAGGCGACCGGTACTTAAAATTTCGATCCCCCTTGAATTTACCGCCGGTTAAACGAATCTGCGAATATTTAGGCCCTCCGTCTCGGATACGTGGCGTGGCGCGAGAGCGAGCTTAGCCCGAAACTTCCGGCTCTCGTAAGCCGCTAGTAAAGCCGCCGCGAAAGTTCGACCAGATATTACACTGGCAGTGATTAATTGCGAGCTTTGAAGTTTAACTCGGCGCGCTGGCGATCGCCGTAGGTAACACGCCTGTCCGGTTTCGTATTGTTATTGGGCAACCCTTCGCTCCCACGGGCTGGCTCTAACGAGTCTGAAGCCCAGGATTAGCCACGTACAAGCATTTCACGCTGATTCGATTAAGTTCGCCACGTCGGAAGTGTTCTATTATTGGAGCGGAGGAGGGGCAGTACATGCTTTTAATTCAGCGAAGGCGCGTATCGACTTTCCGCTTTCCGTCGACGAGCGAACAAAGAGACGTACGAAGCGACGATTGATTGCCAGTGAATCGAAACCGACAATAATTGAAAAACTTGACAGAGAAATCTGCAAGTACCCTACGTGTGAACGTGTGAAAACCGATAACATGGATAAACGTGTAATACAATAATCGTTTTTCATTAAACACTATCTCTACAAATCGATGGTTTTTCACTCTTTGACGGATCATCACTTTCGTTTATCGCAATTTAAATATTTTACTTCGTCGATTTTATTACGTCTTTCACGTGTTTGATATAAATGATGGAATTGGAGTCAGATGACATCAGGTTAGTCACTAATGATTTATCGAGAGCGAAAAACAGAAGTCGGTTACCTCCTCCGAGGGCGGCCGGATGTCGCCGAGAGAAACATCTTGTAACCAATTAAAAGAGACAAGCTAGTTCTTTGAAAGCGAGCTTTTCTGAGAACGTCATTTTCTCGCATCGCTACAACCACGTATCTATCTTTAGAGCTTTTTGTCACATATAAAAAAAAAAAAACGTTGTTCGACGTACATACATAAGGTGCGTGGTAGAGTGCAGATCGATACGATTCCGAGAGCTATCCTAGCTCCCCAGACAATATCGACGGAATCGCCATTAAAGTCTATCCTCGATACGAGAAGCTCCGGGCAACTTCCGAGGCATTGAGTTTCGTAATATCGCACGAAATCGCCTTCGGAGAGATCAAAGCCGGGCTTACGGATACAAGCCACAGTGGCAGATCCCGTGCGACCATGCCTATTTGCTCGGAATTTGAGCTTCGATACCTCAATACTCGCGTCTCGATATTCTCTTTCCCTCTACCTTTGAACACAATTTAAAAATAGGAGACTTGTCGCCTTAAAGTAAAATATATCGTAGCGTAAACAGATCAGAGTCAATTAATATTGATGAAATCTTCACCCAAAACAAATTAACGTTAACGAAGACGGAGCGTATAATTTATGTACCTATATCTGATCTAAAACAGATACTGCGGTTTGTTAATTAAATGTAATAAAATACCGTGTACAAGTTTTATGGAAAAACCGAGAACTCCCACTTCAGCGAAACCAATACATCGTGAAAAATCCTCGCTGGCGAGAAACTCGGGATTCGTTCTGCGAGTCGTAATTGTGCACCGTAAGATGATATCAAGATAGCCGCGCCGCCGCTGCAGCCACTATTACATTCAACACGCGATTATTTCACAGGCAAACAATTGCACGTTCATTTCGCAAAGATGGTTTCCCCATTTCCCCACCTGCCGAGGGATATCATCGAGATTGCTTGATTTATTCTCCTCGTCAAGTCGCCCCTCTCAGAATTTAATGAAAGGAAAGGAAAATCTCGGCTTTGTTGCCACTTCCTCCTTCTCGTGCCAGAAGATACACATCATCGAAGGCCGAATGCGTGAAGGAGAGCTGGCGGCCGAAAATGCCTCAGCCCCTCTTCTCATTAACGAGGGAAGCCAGCGTGACCGACGACGACACTGTAGAGATCCACTTGACGACGTTACTTTGTCGACGTTTCCTCGACGATCTGGTCCTCTTGCTTTTTTTCATTTCTTCTTCTCTTCTTTAGGCTTCGAGAAGGATGAAGACGCACATTGCACGATCTACCCTAACGTCTGTTCCACGTTCAGACCGAGTGCACCTGCTGGCTGGCTCGTTTCCAAACTCGGCGAATGTTTCGAACGCGTGGCTCTGAGGCTCTGCTCTTGATTTTGTTTCTATCCAATGTTGCGCAGGCACTCTATCAATCGGCGAAATAAAGAGAGAGAAGAGATCTTACGAAAGCTAAAGGCGACGTCATTTGTAGGGCAGATGTGAATGACCGATTAATCTTAAACTTGGTAAAGCACTAAAGAAGCAAGCTTAAAATTGTTTTCCGATACAATAAATAAAAAAAAAATACAATATAAAATTCTCAAATATAAAAGAAATACATACAGTAATTTAAAGTTATCTATTCTGTGTACTCTAATTTAAATTTTGAAACTAAATGCTAATTTTTTCTAATTTTTTTTTATTGAACTCTTCTTGGAATGAAACGGCTATGATACATCTCTAATATCCTGTCAGAGGTACTTGAGTTGAGGTAATCGATCCGCAATTATGGAAATTCAAAAGCGAATTGTGTGCCCGCGACTGACACACGTTCGTGATTATAGAAATATCGCAAAGTTCGCATGACGTTTGATTAAATGAACGGGAATTATGTAACGCTACGATGATCGGTCTCGCAACTGTCCAGGCTTCGCGGATAGAATTTCGATATCGATCATATCGGGTTGACACGTTGACATTGAGCGAAACGATGTTGCGAAGTGTTCTGTCCGTCTCGTCTCAAAGGGGTATTGCACTTCATTACGTACCGCCCAAAAAGTATTAGTTAAATAAAAAACAGTCGTGATCGTTTAACTTGACAGTCCAAATATAGGATCTCATTATACCACAGCGCAATCGGAATATGTTAGATTTACCGAAGAGTAGAGGACTTTGTCTAGTAGCATAAAAAAAATTGCATAATCCTCTCGGAACTTTTGATAACGAGACAAAAAATATTTTTAACGTACTTAATCTTATCACTTCTTGTAATATAAAAATAAAACAATATTAAGATTAGCTGAATAATTCCGACTCATCGAATTAAATAAGAATGATTTTATTATCTTGAGATAAAAATAATATAAATAAATTTAAGTTTAAATATTTTCTTACATTTATTATAGAATAAATCTTTAATGCACCAACCCGTAATCTTATAATGCACAATAATATTTGGCACGAAACCAATGTCTAGATCATTTATTCTAAATTTAGGAATTTTCTATTTAAGAAGAAAATATTTATCTCAAATAATAAGCTTAATTGTCCCTATATTAATCTTATTTTATGATAGATCGAAGAGAATTAGCAATTAGATCCGAAAAGCTTTTTTATGGATAAAAACACATGCTATAGACAATAATTTTAATTAAAATAGATTCCTAAGAATTCCCAGGTCAGTTAAAATGCAATAAAATAGCTCTCATATACATAAATAAACGTTGGTATAAATTGAAATTTGTATTAATATCATTGATATTATCGTTTTATCTTTTATAAGGATAATTATTAAGTCACGCGGGCATCCTATTCGCATATAAATCATCATATATACAAAAATAATAATGGAGTATAATATCTGGCCGTGCCACCGCTGCCGGCTCAAAAGAAGAATATAAACCATAACTCACGAATGCATGGTAGAGATTCCGACAGAGCGTTTTCCTTTCCTCCACGCTACCCGCTCGCGGCCTCTCCCTGCCTCTCGTCTCTTTATCCGTGATCACGATCGACATCCGTAAAATCGTATCCGGTGCAACGAATATGACCACGATTAAGATTACGGCGATGCCGATGGCGACGGGACGCCAAGCGACGCCGATCGGAGCGGCCGGATCCGATACGTTATCTTAATTGCCCTCTGAGTACGACACGGCTCAGGCTTCCAAGCGCACTGATTTTACGGCGAAACGTATGGGGCCTAGCCGTCGAACCGCACGACTTTTTAATGGCGCACGAACAAAGATAAACTCAATCGCAAGCGCGGTTGAGACCCGATCGCATCGGACTCGGTTGCATCGCGATGCACCGCAACGGGTAGATCCGAACATACGGTCGTATACGATAGTAAATTCAATTTTTAGAGGAATGATGTAGTGGTTTGAGCGCGACCGGGTCAAGTTTGCTGCACGAAGTCTCTGTAGTACATATAAGAAGGGGTTCACAAACTGGTTTTGCTTATTTAAATTATATATACATATAAAGGATATATACCTTGGGGAACATATTTTTATCAGACTAAATGTTTACACTTACACAAAGTAAAGTAAAATGTAGAAACTGCAAAATTTATCGAAAACAAAGCACTCATAAAAACGACGTTCAGAATTCAAAGTTTTATATGTGTATTTTATATCGTAAATACAACACATATCAAAATTTTATTTAAAAATGATTTTATGCGTGTAATTTTTATTTTTAGAATTTAACATCAAAAGTAAATGTTTCCTATTCACTAAATAAGCCAAGAGGATAAATTACTATAGAAATAAACAAAATAATAAAAATAACTAAATATTTCATCAGGATAAAGACTTAATAAAAAATTAACATATTTAAAAATTCTATCATATACGAAAAATATTAATTTAAAAAAAATAGAAACGTTCAATAATAACCGCTCTATTTCTAATGTTAAAATGATAATTCTAAAATATTTATATATCTACGCAAAAAACTGCACATATAAAAATACTTACTGTACGCAAATAATCATTACTTTATTCAAATATTTCAAGCTCATATATCTGTAAATTTAATATAAGTTCATCACAAGCATCAAATTTATTGAAAAAAATATTCTGAATCCTAAAATAAATTTAATACCTCAATCAAAATTATTAAATTAAAACAAATTCGATTTGCTTATTATGTAAAGGATCGCTTCTTCGAACAATTTTATAATATTCTTCAAAAAAATGTAAATTATTGTTTTGAACACATAATAATGAGTTTTTCTAAAATTTGTGAAAAGTATATTTTAGGATTATTATGTATCAAGAAAATATTGTTTATTAAAAATAATCGTTACTTGAAAAAAATTAACTAAGTAATCATTTTTCTTAACAATAGAATGATAATTTTCTGTGTGTTGATAAGAAAAATGATATGACAGATTAAAAATGCAATACTAATAATAATCTGAAATTCTTTAGATTGAAAACTTGGAGTAAATTTACCGCAAATAACCCAGCTATTATTCTAAACTAGCACGGAAATTTTTCTGTTTTAACCTACATGGCGGGGAAAGAAATATCATTGTATTAATATGAGATAGACGGCAGTGCCTTCGTATAAACGTAATAAATCTCTGGCGTCTTCGCCTCCGTTACCTCGACTATTCTCTTACTCGCCTTTCTCCATTCTCGCTGTTTCGAGCGAACGAGCGAGCCGCGACCAGGGCTTGGACTCGTGTATTTATGTGCCATGGCTTATTTATCCTTGCGCGTCCGCGCTCGATAAATCGCGTACGCGAGAGAAACAGAAGAAGAAAGAAGAACAAAGAGAGGGAAAGCTTTTCCATGCACGCTACTAAGCGATGCACCCGAACTACGATCGTCGCGGTGCGTCGCAGCTGCACGCGAAATGCAGCTGCGACTAATGAGACCCGTCCGTTAAACCTCGTGCAGTCAACGATGCCGATATGTCGATAGGAGAAACAAGCGCGCGATAATTCTGGCCCAGCTAATTATCGTGTTATAAGGAGAATCCGTGATCGCGCGTTGCATCACCAAGGAGAAACTTGAATCTGCCAAGGCTCGTCATCACTCTCTCTTACTCAAAGTCAAACTGATACTTTCGATAATTATGCATTTTCACACTTGATACAAGATTTTAGAAACAAGATTCGTTTTTATTTCGTATACTTTTCTAACAATCAAATTTATATTATGTTGCTTATCATCGAATATCTAATTAATTTTAAGTAAATAATGTGGAGTTGCCACAGCATTCTAGTACAGTTTTCTACAAAATCTTGTTCTGGAAAAAGAAAATAAAGTGTTGTCCAAAAAAATTGCTCGAAAGTTTGAAATACGTTATGTTTATATGTACATATTCCTTATAATGTTATAACTAACGTAAATTTATCTATTACCTAACTATACTAATAAAAAATGTAACTATATGAGAAGAAGAAAGATGTTGCTAAAGTATCTGAAAATATACACTAATTAGATAAATCTGAAAATAACTTTGTAGGATTATCAAAATACGTAGGAAATTTCAAACGTGGAAATTTCAAGACGAATAATGCTGTTTTGACATTCTAGCAATCAGTTTTAAGTGTCCTACATAATTATTTTGATAATCCAACAAAATTATTTTTATCTATACTAGCTAAATTTTTTTAGCTCCGGAAGTTTTCCGTACACTGAGAAAAAAAAATTGTTTAAAAAAGAAATATTAGTTGCTTCAATTAAATGTAGCAGTTCACGGGATGCAAATATTTGTTAATTCAATCAATTATTTGTTAATCAAATAAAATGTTTTAAATTATAAGATTTTGTTAAACTAAATATAGGTATAAATAATCACTACGAATTAAACGCATTTAATCAAGTTAACAATTTTTTTCTCAGTAAACATAAAATTAAAATATTTGCTGGATGCTCTGAGCATCCCGCTTATCAACGCACATCATTAAATCATCTATTACCTATTATACATTAAGATTAAATTACCCAAAAATTGATAAAACAAACGCGTACACAAAAAGAGTCGCTCTAACAAAAGGACTTTATCAAGATGACATCGAAACGCGAGAAGTCGAAACGAGCTCTCCACCCTCTCGTAGCCCATCGTTCGTCCAGTTCGTTGCGCACCGACTTTCTCAGCAAGCAATTTGATCAAGGGTGAAAAGCGGTGGGCAGCAAAAGCGGGCGGCGACGGAGGGAAGATCCTCGAGATCGTTTGGGACGTAGGGAACGAGGTCGCGCAGCAACCATGATCCCGAGGATCGAAAAAAGGTTAACGACCGCCGCTCGAATCGCGACCCAGCTTTTGGACTACGGCGTGGAACGACGTCGTTTCCCTCCCCCGCCGCCGTGTCCTTATCTCGCCCCTTCCATCCGTCCTGACCCTGCTCGACAGTGACGAGAGAGAACGACGACGGAGACGAAGGAGGTTTAACGACAACGCGGGGTACGGAGATGGAGAAGGGAAGAGCGAAGCGCGATCGGTCAAAAAGTTTCGCCAGAGCGAACTGAGACAGCTGCTTAATCTCGCGGCGACAAAGCGGACCAAAGGGGGTAGGATTTAACGAAGTAATCAATATCACAGCCTCAGATTTTTTTCATTTTGATTCGCAAGAAATTTGCGAGCGAGACCACATTTTCCTCTTTCTCTTGTACGATCGCTCTTATACAACTGCTTGTAGAATTATGAAATAAATTACACAAATTGTTCGGAAAATTATATGGGATTTGAGGAACAAAAAAAAGAATGTCTTATGTAATTTAATTGCAAAGATATTTGATGACGAAAGAAAAATTGCGCCAAAAGGTGATCTTCATAATTTTTTTCAAGAAAAACGTACTGACATTAAAGTTATTATAAAATCTTGGTTAAGAAACATTTTAAATTCAATAAATTCTAGGTAGAAAATTTATGACTTCATTAATTCTTGGAAGATATTCGAATGATTAGATAAAAAGATAACAGACTGACTGAACGGACAAATCGAGCTGAGTTGCAATGGCACGGTCCAATTAATTCATTAATTCCCAGCGAGATGACCGTGAATTCTTGGAAATGTAGCAGCAGAAGTCAAGTGGTAATTATACAATTATGCAACAGGATACCTATTAAATACGTGACAAGAAATAAGTCAGTATATACAGTATATCTTCCATTCCCAGTTTATATCTTAAATACAAAACACTACCTAATTAAGTCGCCATTAACAGCGATAATTTACAAATCATTAACTATCATAAAATTAATTAAAATTATTTTTTAAGAAAAAAAATAACTGATACACGTGTACAGTACAGAATATAGATAAAATGATTCTCTCTTTCATCATTTTTCAGTTCATCAGACAAATATAATAATATCCATCATAATTAAAATTAATTAAAATGCAGTCACTTATCATCAAAATTATCAGACTCATAATAAATCGAATTAATATTAAACTTATTTTTAAATACGCTCGTGACTTTTATGTCCCCAATTATTTGCGTTTGTCGATGCAGTTTCATCATATGTTTTACTGGGATACTATAACCAATTCATCCCGCTTTCACCATTCCTGTTCCACGTTCACGAGCGCTAAATCAAATTCATTCGTTATTCGATATGCCGGCGCAGCGCTTCGCACATATGTGCGTACGACAGGTCTCTGTGCGTCATAACTCGGCGGCGTCTGCATTTTTCACCGTCCGACGCTTTCCCTGCATGCTCGCTTTTATCCCGACCCGCAGAGAATCGTGAAGATTTAAGGAGCATGGAGGAACAGGAAGTTCGCATTGCCATCGGAAAAGCGGCCATCGGTGATCCTATAAAGAAGGTCAAACCGCGGATCGGATCGAGAGGCAAAAGACGCCCTCTTAGTCTTCCGTCTTTTCTTTCAGACTGAACCCGGTTAATTCTTTCGACCCTTACTTTTTACCCGAGAGGCAAATCGATCAAAAACATGTATCTAATCGGTAAAAATTTACTTCCATTTTTTTTTTAAATAAAACTGCAAACAAAAAATCCTAACAATAAAATGGACTTTGTCCATTTCCTATTGAGAAATACACTGTTATAGATATTAAAGGACTAGTAGTGATTACCTAATCTCTTGAGTTATAAATAACATTTTATTTTTAACTTTCGTATGTATCAAAATAGAAATCAATACATTTCTGTGGTTATTTTTAAAGTAAACAACGTCCATATTAACGTGAGTATTTAATGAATAATAAACTAAATTTTTTATTTAAACTTATAATACAAAAATATTTTTTAGTTAAATTGTACACCTCCGTTAGTTTTAGTTAAGTTAACGATATATTAATAACAGTAATGACCTGTAGAAATGATTAAAAATAACTCAAATTGGATATCACTTTTTTGACATTATAAATTTGACAGTGTATAGATATTGGGCGCGGGAAAAAGAATAAAAAATAAAATTTAAAAACACTAATTTCTACAAATTCGTAAACAGAGACGAAGTAAATCTCGTATGTTTTAACCGACACCGAATTTTTTCGCTCATATTTTCTGTTCGAGCGCATCAATACGCGTCTCTCAAAATCTGCGTTTACGTAATCAAACGTTTCACGGAGACACGAAGATTCACGAAGACGAATTCGTCCATCCGTTCGGTGAAGTTGAAGCTCCTTCGAAGCCGAACTTCGGAAACGAAGTATTTGCGGAATCATTCTTGATTGGCCACTGAATTCACAGCGTGGAAGATGCGGATAAAGTTTCCGAAAAATATCTCCGGGGAGTCCGAAATGTCGGCGTCGTTCGCTCGAAAACATCAAGCGCGAGAAAGCACAAGCTCCTTTCCACCATATATAACTCAAGGAAGGATAACTATCCAGGAACGTAGTTAGAAATTAATTCTGGATATATCCTTGTTATATTCCGCGCTTATTCCGAATGATTAATTGTAAATAACTAAAATTGTTTATCATTCTCACATTCTAATAATATTTATATTTTTCTTACGAAACTTTAAATACAATTTATTTACTCATTAAATTATTATTGAGTTATTTTACTAATATTTACATCTATATGCGATGAAGTTTTGTGTTTGCATCATTATACATATATACGAACAATAAAACATGTAAAATTACAGAAGGGTGCAAATGCACCCCTGCATCTTACGTCACGTACGTCTCTGATCTCGACTAGGCGATATTCTTCCTTGCGTTCTCCGCAGAATACTCGGTCATTTCCTCCTCCATCTCTCTTTCCCTCAATGTTACTATGATACGACGCAGTAAAATCTCTTCCATCCATTTTCTTCATGCTTCCTCTTTCGCGATTATGCCGAGAACGAACCCGGTATATATCCGTTACCGAAACTGGCTCTCTTCAGCTATCGCACCACGAGAGAATCGATAGAAGACGCGTTCGCCGTCACCGTCGTCGTCGCCGTCGCGATATCTGTCGCGCATTTGCCAAAGGAACATAGTTCCATCGCACGAAGGAACCAGGAATATTCGTCAATCGCATCACCGGAATTTCATTCGCCACGCCGATGCAAATTTTCTGCCAGATCATTTACGCGATGCTTTTATCCAATGTTTAACGGAACGCTGTGATACTTCTTAAAATGGATATTAATTGAAACGCAACTTTAACTAGGCGACTAATTATCTTCTTGTATTTCGAAAGTAAAATTATTCCGTTGATAAGAAACTTCACCGAGATGAAAATGAATGAACCAGAAGATTCCAATCGAACTAATCATTTAATTTAACATAAGAGAAATATGTTAGAAGGTAACACAAATATTATTTAAAAAATAAATATAAAAGAGATAATGCTGACACAATTCGTAAATAAACTGTAGAGGCATCTTTTTCAATAAAATTTAACATTTATGATATGTTAAATTAACATATTATATATTTTATTCATTCATCTTAGAATTTACGTAACACATTTTTATGTTATTTAATCATAAATTGGGTTATTTTGATACTCAGAAATGTTAAATATCAATTTAAAATATATTATTTAAATAACATAATCACATTATATTAAATTAATATTCGAATACGTTAAACCTTTAACACAAAATTTTAACAAAGACTTGAGTAGATTATTTTCAACTCAAATACGAAATATTTTCTATTTATAAATCAAAATTCTCATCGACTATAATTCGACCAGTAAATTCTGATTTATCCATTTCTAACCAAAATTCTAATTAGTGCAACCAGACTCTTTTGTCAGTGATGGTATAAAAATATTTTTGTAATGCTAATAATTTTCTTTCTCTCCCACTAAAGAACACTTCTGAAATCGGTTGAAACGGTAACAGACTCCCGGTTAACGACTGGCGATTCCGCACGTAGAATAGCACAGAGGCGGCCTCGACGATTCATGTACGCACGCACGCACGTACGCACGCACGCACGTACGCACGCACGCACGCACGCACGCACGCACGCACGCACGCACGCACGCATGCATGCATGCACGCATACGAGCATGCGGCACGGCGGCCGTCATGCACCACGACCGCGAACAATGACATGGATGCAGCGGCGGACGCAGTAATATTATGCATCGCGAAAATATATCGTGCTTGCCCGGCACGCCGACCAGAGGTACAGGGACCCCGAAAGGGGTAAGCGGGACAGAGAGAACGGAAAGGGAGAGCAGGGTACGACGGGCGGACAGGGAACGACAAATGTTTATTGCGTATACGGTATATGGCGAGAGAGTGAGAGAGAAAGAGGGGGAGGGTGCGTGCGTACGGTAATTGCGATGCAATGGGAACAGCGCAAGGGACACAATGGAGGAGAAGGTGGACCGCCTCTCTGGTCTCGTCCCCGCATCCTCCCCCTTGCCGTTCCTGGCTCTCGCTTTTGGCGAGCATTTTCGGGGGCACCTCCGGTCCGCGTACGTCCGGCTGTCGTCCGAAACCGCCGTTCTGGAACCGCCGGCTCGGTGGCGGCGGCGAGACGGCAGCGGTTGTTACGATGCCCCCAGGGGTCAGAGCCGGGCCCGTGTGTGTTGCGTCCAGACGCGCGTTGCGTTGTCGGCGCAGGTGTAATTTACCCGATGGGTATATACACTGTTACTATGCCGCACGACTTCCTGGCTTCTCCGTCCGCCCTCTCTCGTTCCACATCGCCGTCGCTTGACGGGAGACGACAAAGACGCAAGAAGGCAAGAGAAGCGACTGCGCGCGACATTCTTCTTCCTCGAGTATCGACAACGAGAAGGAGGAGGCAATCGCATCGCCCGAGGCTGGAAAGCTGCTCGCCGTAATTGGAAAATTGCGTAATGTCGATGTCGCTGTAATTATACGACGCACCGGTGTGTAATCGATACGTGCAGCGACCTCGAGTCGAACGTTTATTCCAAGGCCGCCGTGGGCGCCCAACGCGAACATGAGAAATGTCACGTCGCCCCAATGCATTTATTTCTCACGTAGAAACATTAATTTCCTATCTTCAACTACTCCATACGGCAGTATTAATTCATAACTGACCGATATCTCGATCACTTCCGTTAATTCGATTGATGCAGTCAGCTTTAATCTAGATTAACACATATGATTGGACACATTTATTTCCTGCGCATTTCTTTTCTTTGAAATACTGGGAGCACTTGATTAAATAATGTTTTCTATCCTTTTCTTTTTTAATATAACTTTACAAATACTTGTTAAAGATATTAAAGAGTACGTAAGAAAGAATCATTTATTAACTTTTTTTATGTTTGTGAAAATCCAACTTATCATTAAAATATTAGAAGCATTTGGCTAACAATAATATAATCTCTATCTTTCTTGTAACACAAAAAAAGCTTTAGAAATACTTTCTAAAGATATTAAAGTACTTACAATATGTAAGACACATGTCACTTAATAATCGTTTCATACTCGTAAAAGTGATAAGAATTACCTCAAGACACGACTGACTCATCGTGTGTAATAAAAAACCAGAAAATCATATTCAGATTAGATGTACTGTGGACGTAGCGACATATGTTATGCGATGTCAATTTAATCCATCCAGAAAAAATTTTTGTTAGGGGAAACAACACATTAAATTAAACTGAATCCAAGATGCGGTTCATCCTCAAATCTCACGGACTTCCGTATTTTAATAACATTTTCTTCGCACGTCAGAACGATGAATCGAGTGGTGCTCGGCGCAGGTCATGGACTTACGGTTACACTGGAAATTCGTCACTTCGTAATTCCGAGCGGATTCGTTCGGGCGTGTGCACGACGAGAACATCCGCTCTCGTCGGCGAGCCACTTTCCTACGACCATTATTTCCGGCTGTCACGATCGGCTAGCCCGAGCGTTCTTACCTCGCGCATCCCATCGCCCTTTAATTCCCCCGCACAACGTCCCTACTGGATATCTTTCCGTCCTTTTCTCGTCGTCTTAGCGTTTCCGCGCGCGCACGCGAGTCTATGCCGGAAGCGATTTATCATACTCGTTATTCCGTCCATCGATGCAAGTATCGTCGTTTACTGCGCCGAGCGCGAAGCAACCTATTTACTCGTACTCGCTCATCTTCCTCTATTTGCGCCCAACTTCTTTTCACTCGCCCACGCGATAAAAAGACCGGTGAACTATCGCTCGTAAATTTCGGTCGCAATTCCGCACATTTCGACTCCCACGCGATCCGAAAGCTCGTAAACGCCCGCGATTCGTACGGTGACGACGACGTAATGCGATTACGCGGGTTCCCGCGGGAGAAACAGTTATGCGAACACGAAGAAGCTCCTTGGTTCGTTGTGTTGCGTCTAATGCGAAATTATAGGTAAAACAAAATCTCATTCTTTCAAAAATTATAAACGTTATATCTACAATGAAACATCTGATATTGCGTGTTTAGATTTGGTTGTTTAATAAAGAAATATTTCAGAAATTTTCGTAGCTCAAATATGTGCGAGAAAATTCTCTATTCTTATATTAAATTTTTTAAACTTAAATAAATATTATACTAAGTTAATTTATCAGTGTTCAAATGTCAGCTTATTTTGTACAATACAATAAAATGTAAATAATAATATAAATATAGCATCCTTACTTTAAAAATATTATATATCTAAAAAGATTATGTTTTCTGGAAAATGGAAAAAAAAGATTTTAGCTCGACTGAAAATTATTGACTAATTAAAGAATATCCGCAAAAAGAATATATTCATAATACGATCAAATGTCATTTTTATTTTCGTTTCATAATTCTTAAAAAACCTTTTTTGAATCGTGACAATTTTTTTTAAGCAATCCTTTTTTAGTTGTGATAATTTTCACAATTAAAAAAAACCCTTTTTAAAACATAATAATCTCAACAATTTTTTATGAAATTAAATTTAACTTTAATGATTTAATAATTAATATTGTTTAGTTTTGTGTGATGCCTGATAGGGTAATGTTTTATAATAACCTGAAAATCACATTTCTTGAGTTGCCACTCTTAAAGTAAGGGAACGATAAACATAAAAGTCTATTTACGTGCGTAGGTGTGATTTAATATTCGGATTGTCGTTAAGATTAGATTAACTCCGATTAAGCACACTGTACGCGACGCCATTAACGATGTCGATTTTACCAACGGTAACGGTTGTCCGCGGTCTTGAAAACGGGTTATCCCTATTCGCCGTGATTCTCACCGATACACGGTGCCGGGCATTAATGACGGCCGGCATAATAACGGGGATTAACCTTATTACCGCGGATACTATTATCGCCGTAGGTCTTCTTTATAGGCGCGGCAAAGTGTTCCGTGGCCGCGGCTAATTACGCGCTCTCGATGACGGCCAGACGCTCGCGCGGATCGTCAGAGCCCGGGTTGGCCGGCCCGAGTCGGGCCATTTGCGTGCATGTAACGATTAGCAAATAATTAATTGCTGCACGTGTATACGAACGTGCGTGCCTACGCCTTAGTCAATACGCGCGCGCCGATCGATGCATCGAACGCGTGCGCGCACTGTTCGATTAATATTATTACGACCGAGCGCTCTCTTTCTTTCTTCCTCTTTCGCTTTACAGCCAGTCAGTTGTCCTTATAATATTACGTTTACGATCATACGCCTTACACGCTTATATCATTCTAATTTATTTATTCTATTCTCTCTATAATTACACACTGACACATAATTACATTTACTGACATATCTCGATGTAATTTACTCACTATGCTACTGTTCGCGTTTTAAAAACTCGTAAAAAAAAAAATAAAAAGTATCTAACTAGAGAAATACAATATTAATAACCTTGAAATATTATAGAGATAAAGAAACTGTAAAAGAAAAAGAAAAAGGTATAGAAGAAAGATCTATATTATGATTTTTATTCTTATAGTGTAAAACTTTGAAGAAATATACGCCATCTTATATAAATATAATAAATTTAACGAAATTAGAGATGTTTTTCTCTTTATTTTTTCAACAAGAAATGTTTACGAAATTTTTTTCGTGACTAATATTAGTGATCCTAAAAGGAATCGCGAAAACAATTTCGTAGAATTTCCGCTTTAAAAGTGAAACAATTCTAAGGTTTTACAGTCGGTAGTTACAGTAGATTGTTATGTATATTTAAGGCTGTCTTAAGTACAGTTTTAAGATGTCATAAGTCAATCGAAGGGCCGTATCAGCATCTAAAGACATTACTCAAGACGGTGTTGAAACAGGAACCGACTACGAATACCGGCCTAAATCGCTTGCAATTCAAAAGTTCGCCCTACGAACCAGAAACTTTTACGTCAAGCAGAAAATCTCCGTGTCGATCGGAGAAATCTGTCGATGCCAGAACATTGCGTAGCCTCCTTTGTAACAGAGAACCGTTACACCTTAGCGCCGGGTATATTCATGCGTAACTAATCTGCCGTCCGCCGCATTAACATCCCGATCTAGATTGCGATCCACGATCCACCGCACCGGATCGCGGTGTAATCGGGCGAGGCGCTCGGCACCGAGATGCCTGCTCCGGGAAAGTGGTCCGGGCTATTGACGCAGAGAGCCTCCCGGATGCGGAATCTCCTAAGTTCCGGTACGGTGTGGTCCGTTTCTGGCTGCAAGCGGACCGAGATTCGCGAGTTTCGAGGTAGTTTCCGTGGAATTCAACGTTCGTTCGTACTCGCGTATTCTAGCACGAGTAGAGGCGGAAGAGGAGAGATCTCTTACGTGAAATTTGCAGACGCGACGACAGCGTTTAAAAGACGTCGGCGACGCCAATGTCGCTGCATTTTGCACGAAAGAGACGGAGGGAATGGTTCGCGACTATTTCCGCAGTTTTAATCGGGTTTTCGTGTGAACTGAGAATCCCATTCGGTTGAATCACATCAGCTAATCTTTTCGGATATGAGCAAACATCCTTGATTGATACAATAAAATAATTTAATTGAAACAGTAAGTTTTATTATTGTAACATTTTACTTGTTTTTATTAATATACAAATTTTTTATTTTGACTACGTTATTTTATTGCATCAATCAAGGATCTGTTTGCTCATATTCAATCAAGAGATTAATTGATTCAACCAAATAAGATTCTCAGTATGTGTAGAAAATGGAAAAGGGTATATCTTCCTGATATGTTTCATTACGCTTATCTATACTACGCGATGATCTACGATATATTCGTAGTCGATAGGTATCGGCGAAGGACCGTTTCCCCATCAGTAAGCCACTCGATACTGCCACGACAAAGCGCAGCGGAGCGAAAATTATCGGCGCGTTTCGCCTTAAATCAAATCAGCTGCGTATTAGTTAATTAGCTGTCCTGTAACCGTGACACGTTACATTGGCAATAATTTCTGGAGCGGAACTCGTACATTTCCTGACCATGCACTCGTTCACGCGTAAAGTTTTAATACACGCTCGCGTCATGGAAACATAAGGATAAATTTTATTAAATTACAATTTAAGATTTAACGGTCAATTAATTTTTAACGTTCAAACTAGAAAGTTGTAAAAAAAAGTTGAGAAACCGAGTCTAATGCCTGTTTCTATCAACGTAGATTAACTTTTCGGTTTTCTTTGTATAGGTTTTCAGGCTCGTTAACATCTATGGAAATTATTATAAGCATCAAAATTCGCTTCGATTGAAAATGAAATTTTCTTACTTGATATACAATTAAATTTCTAATTATAATTATTTACAGATTAAATACTTTAATCCCGCTTCAACTCACTAAACGCGTGTATCGATTTTACCATATATGTTTCCCCGCTAAGTGGTAGCAATCAATATCGAATTCGAGTCAATTCGTGACTCGAGTACAAGGGTTCATGATCCCATCTCCATTTAGTGTTGAATACGGCTGTCTGGCTTCGTGTTTCGTCTATCTAATACGATGATCGCGCTTAATACGAGATGAGAATCAAGGCGGTCACACATTTTTCATCGTTGTGAACGTCGCTTAAATGCAAGCACCGACTCGACCGAGGCTCTTGATTTCACGCATACGTATTCGACTGGCTTATATATATATATATATATATACGTGTGCACGTCACGTGTGTGTCGGTGGATACGAGGGGGAGAGGAGACGAGTAATGGAAGGCGGACGGGTCGTCGACCCTGCCGAGCACTGTTTCTAGCAGACTAGCTCTTTTGCCAGCGAATGTGTGTCACGTGTGGCACACTCGCCGCGCTCTCCGCGGCGAACACGGCCGCTTGCGTGTACCGCGGGTGCGTGTGAGAGTGCGGACGCACACGCGCGATCGCGCATGCACGCTTCTCTTCTTGCACCGCGAGCACGCACGGTGTTACCTATACCATAGCGATGAGCGCGAATACCGCGCGCGTCGGCACCCACCGCATGTCACGTCACCGCGTTGAATGCACGCGCGATACTAAACTCGCGTGCGTGTCGTGCGAGACGCGTAAGTCGTATCGCGAATTGCGAATAAACCGCGCAGGGTGAAAAAGAAATTTTCAAGATAGTCAATTTCTGCCGAACGAAAAGAGACGAGCGGAGAATCTTTAGCATTTATCTTGTTCAGAGAAATTTCAATTTATAACTTTGAAATATAATGTACGATGCATTTAACCCTTTCGGCCTTGGCGTCTACCGCGATGGGTATCAATTTTCCTGCAATTTATAATGCATAGCTTGAAAAGAGGAAATAATACTTGAGTCCCAAAGCGCACCGTAATGATCATCAGTCTTGTAATCACTGATTATGAAATTCATACGTCATTTATCAAATGGTACAATACCGCCTCGTGCCAAGTATGCTTAGCATAGTAACAACCCAGCGAGATAAATCCGCTGATTATTCTTTATAGATTGTGCTTTAAATGTAAATTTATTCTTTAATACATGATACGTAATATTTATTTACCGCAATAAAAATTAAAAACCGAATGAGTTAAGATTATTATGAGTGACGCTAAACATTTAAATAAAACCGAAAAAGATTAAAAATTATATTACTTTACAAATAATTATAAAAACTATTAAATTTTTCATTTTCTCTCAATCTTCATTTATAGTTTAGACTATTATTTTTTAATTGTAAGTAAATATTTACTATCCAAAGAAATATGTATATATACATGTATATGTAAGATTCATTATATATATAAGTTTATATAAAAAAAATTATGTAACTATATAAATTCTCTTTTTCAGTATACATAAATTATATAATCTTTTAAAGAAGTAATGCCTCCCACAGGTCCTTTCGAAAGTCCTACCTTCTCATCTCTAGGCGTTTGGAAGTGTCTCAGGGATTGGGATAACCTGAGATGTCTATCACTCAAGATCTACACCAAGAAACGGCGTATTCCTATCTTGGTACGAATAATATCACCGTCTAAAGGATCGCCGCGAGCACATGCAGACGCGAGTTGTTTCCATTTAAACTCCTACACACCATCGTACCTGTTCTCTCCAGGTAAGGTGTGCTTTCGTTAAGCTCCCTAGTATAACAGACGCGCTCATATATTCCCCCGTAGAGCCGAGCGTCGTGTTGCAGGTTGATTCCAAGCAAGAGAAAATCGGAAAATTTAGAAGCGCGTAGCTCTCGTCCGATTAAGTAACAAAGCCTTAGTAAATATATACGCGTAAGTTAAATTAGAGATTTGCAACTAGAAAGGTTTCCACAGTAGGCTTTTGGAGGTACGTTTACCAAAACCATTCTATCTAATGTGGTGAATATTATTTAATTAAATATATTAAGAATATAAAAAGATTATACATATATATTTCATACCATAAGTAAGTATGTTTTATTAGATAATATTTTCTGCATTAAATAGAAAGCTTTTTCGGTAGATCTACATCCACGAATCGACTACAAGTAGTACACTTGATCATATCTACCTGTATATAACGTTATATCTTAAAATTGTTTGATCTCTCTTTTAGTCAATAGAGAAACACGCAAATCTCGAGTTGAAATTGCTTGATATGCTCATGGAAAAATCGTTTACGATTGATAGTAATTTCTCGCTTGACCAATAACACGTAGGTAAGCGGTAATTTTGATCAAATAAAAATGGCCGGTAAAAAGGCGAATATGCAAACAAAAAGTACAACTCTGAAGAGTTTTTTTCTCAGGAATTTTTCAGTCTGAGATTTTCGCAACCCCGCGGGGAAAATCTCCGTTCATTGGAATATCGCGGACAGGAAGGAATCCACGATGGGATATAGATCGTTCTGGCATTGATCCACGGAAGAGTGGGTTAGCGTGGCGAACTGAGAGAAGGAGAAAGAGAGAGAGAGAGAGAGAGAGAGAGAGAGAGAGAGAGGACGATAGAAGAACAGAGAGAAGTAAAGCATTACGACACGGACCCGCGCGAAATAATTGCCCTGGCCCCGACGGAACCGAATAATTATCACCGAGTTGAGTCGACGGCCCGTCGACTTTTCCCTATGTAGAAATAACGCAGATTAAGAGTTCGCGATAGGGAGCCGCGCCGCGTATAATTGCTTCTGAGAACGGCTCGTCGCACTTTTATCGTCGCTCTTTCGCGAGAGCGCTCGCGAATCGTGATTTATTCGCGACCAAGTCGAGACGGACAGTACGCCGCTCCATGCACGATGGATTCGTGCAACCAGCATGTGGAACGTTAGAAGCAGATACCCCTTATCTCCAGATCTCCGAGACTCCAGGTTGCTATCTTGATAAACGTCGGAAATCAAACTACGTGGACACAATGTTTCTCGCTCGAGATTAGCTCTAGAATTCATTGGCGAGAGATATCCGCAACTCTCGTGTTCGACGACATCCCGCATGGTAATGCGAATTTCCACGAGCAATCGAGACTCACGGTCGTTACCCGACGCTTTCGAACTTCCGTGACATTTTGCTCAAATATGCTGCGTTGCGAAACGAATGTAAAAGTATCCGGTTATGTGTTAGAGGAACGAGATACGATTTATGTACGGTATACCAGCGGCTCGCGATTCTTTAAATTATTTCTCTCCCTCTCTCTCTCTCTCTCTCTCTTCCCCTACCTTCAAATAATAAAGTGACTATTTATAACGACAGACATGCGTCTTCAACTTCTTTTTCAAAACACATCATGGCTTATTTGTTCGAGATAGAGATTTTTATTGGCAACATTCGCGTGTTCTCTTGACATTTTTCAAGATTTTCTCCTTGACCTTACTCCTTCAGAATTCCAAATTTATTTACCACAAGATATCGTGTTGACGCAAGAAGATACAATCTTGGTTAAGAAGCTGGAAATGCAGTCAGAATGTATCTCACGAAAAAATCAATTTTAATCCTATATCTAAAGCTGTCTGATTAATATACATCATTTTTGTTAAGAGTTTTCTGTTTTATAATATATGATGTCTTATTGTAATGTCCTACTTAAATTAATTTATTTGTTGTGACATCATTTAAAAATTTATGACCAACACGACCTAATTATAAAAATATTACAGCTTCTTTAAACGTTTGAAAAATATATGTGTATTCATCCACGTTATACGTTTCACACGATTTAAATATTATAAATGTCTACACAATTATAAAAAGTCAACCTATACGTTCTGTGTGTATTGATTGCTGATGAAGAAATCTTATATAAACATATTTTAAACATTGACCTGTCATTTATATCTCACTGAAAATTTAAATCCCTGCCGCTGAAGGGTTAAGAGTACGAAAACAACATCTAGAATCTAGGCCAAATGGTATCTGTCACTCACGACTATTCCACTATGTGTCGTTAAAGATGACAAACAAGAGTCCGTACGATTGGGAAATCGATAGTGCCGTACAGTCGTTAGACACGTATAAAATCCTATCTCGTAAAAGCGGGTAAGAAAATAGTTTCTTCGTTTGTCCAATTCGGTCCTCGTAAATCACTCTTCTTCGCAATAAAATTTGTTTTTACATTATTATGCTTAAACACGAAGCTGAATACAATTCAATCAGCGCATCGTGCGATCGTCCTAATAATTACACGCGTACTTGCTCACTTTAATAATTATGATATAATAATTTTTTTTTTTTTTTCGATATAATTATTATAACATATTGTAATATTGTATAAAAAATATTTGTAATATAATTACATTAAAGATTAAATGCTTTCTTACACACAGTATTATTATACGATTATATCAAGTATTACAGCAGTGAAAGGCAACAAAAATCTGCACGGAGCTCTACGATCGAAGTGCAATAGGAAAACATACGATAATATAATAGATATGGTACTCTTAGGTCCGTATCGCAGTACAGGAGCGAGTACGGGAGGCACGTTTCTCGTCGCAACGAGTCGCCGTCGACTTTCACGCGCGGCATCCCGACCCGGAGCCCGTGCACCTCGCGTGTAATGGTCAAGGAAGGCGCGATGGTGCCTTACCGGACTCCGCCGCGAGACTCGCTGGCAAAAAGCCAGCGGCGCGGCGCGCACATACGACGTGATCGCGTCAGTAAGCCGCGTAAGTAACGACGTTAAGAGGATGCCAGCCCTCGAGCACAATGCAGCCATTGTACGCAACCTCCCTGAGAGAGCCTTCCTCTTCTTCCCTATTCGAGAATCGTACGTGTATCCTATTGTTTTCAGGCACGCGTTGCAACGGCAATGTGCATTGGAGCGCGTTAACGCGCGAGAAATGCGCGCGTGCGCGCTTTGCGAATCTCGAGTTTCGGATTTAGAAACGGGCGAAAGACGAAATTAAAATTGATTTACCGACTAAAAACACATCAGCTACATCGGTTTCTATATAGAAATTACTGTATCTGGTAATTATGTAGAGTAATATATCAATTTATTTTCGGCTTCCACGCTTCGAAATCATGGAAGGAACAATTTTGCTAAAGTATCTGAAAATTTAGCTAGATACAGCTCTGAAGGCAATTTTGTTAGAATATTAAAATAATTATGTAGGACGCTCAAACTGATCGCTAAAATGTTAAACAGAATGCTTCGCAGCATACTATATTAAATCTATAATATCAAATTTAATTTGAGACTGCTCCTACTAAATATGTAGTTTTTTTTTTACTAAAATAATGGATATATACTGCCAAACAACTGTATATAATGTCAAATTTATCTTTTAGCTTCAGTATAAAATAACGATATGTACATATAACTATATAAGAAGAATGGCAACTCAAATTAGGTTAAATCTGACACTACAGATTCAATAAAGTATTGCTCATTATATTTAAGCGTCCTTTATAATTATTTTGATAGTTGAACATTATTTTTAGATTTGTATCTATAATAGCAAAATTTTTTGATACTTTAACAATATTATTATTCTTTCTGTGTGCTTAAATGTGCATGAGCATTGAAAAAAAGATGATGGAACTATTGCAAATACATTTTGAGTAAATTGCGTAATCTGAAAATCTATTTTATTGTTACCCTTTTTAACACTTTTAACATTTTTTTTATATTTCGAAATTATATTTTTACCGTCTCATTTCAGTAAAATAACACTGTTACATCTGGTTCGCTCGAAGACAGGAGACATATGTTTCTCGCGAAAGTCTTCTCGTGTTTCAGATAGTGCGTGAACGGAGAGTAGCATCCGCCATGTGTCCACTCATCACTAAACGCGAACTTGAACGACAATGACGATGACAAAGACGACGTCGATTCTTTTCCGGGACAGCTTCGTTAGCAATGAAGAACGGAAGAACACGACAGAAACGAGAACGACACAATCACGTAGGAAAGAAAAGGCGGATCGCCGTGGTTGATCATAAATCGGTGAAAGTGTTCTCCATCGGTGTGCGACTGACCTGCGCAATATATAATACTTATGTGCTTAAAATACACGTAGCCATGCAATCCCGTGGACGCCTACACTTGTTTGGAATCGTTTTTACCAACAAAGATTTGTGGTTTGTTTTCCTCCTAGTTATAATATCTCGGGGTGTCCTAAAATAACTTAAAATTTGTCTTTCCATCTTCAAATTGCTACGTAAGTTTCGCAGCAGAAGTGATGAAAACTTATAATTTATAAGGCTCCTTTTATATGCAATTTTTATATCTAGAAAAAGCATAGTTTTGCTGAAATATCTAAAAATTCTGCCCCAGATATAGAATAATTGAACCACCAAAATAATTACATAAAGACGCTCAAACTAATTGTGATTAGAATGTCGAAACTTTTCATCATGCTTGAAATTCCTACGTAATTATTTTGATAAACAAAATAATAGTTTTTCATACATTTCTCTCAATGTGTTCGTTCATCTTCATCGTTTTCACGTTCCAAAATATATTTCCTTTATCCCGATTACATGAATTTAGATATAATTTTCAGAGCTATTCTGAATATCGTACATATTTTACTATTTTACATTTAATATACAATATTACACAAAAAATCTTTTTCAACCAAATCTACCGATAAAATCATTAGTTATCGCTTGAAGACGACATTGTTCGTACAGCCATATTTCGAAATCACGAGGACACTTATGCGACCTTACTGCAAATATGTGTCCATGCATACGTATGAGATGGGGCGTATCCGTGAGCATTGCCCAACGACCGAATAATGCGTAGAGCCGCGACGTCCGACAGTATTTTGCAATTGTCGCCGTCTTGAACGGCGAATATCTCACGTGATACTATTGTGCGTTCATCAACTGTGATCATAAAACGGACAACACCATTCTGTACCACGAATGGATCTGAAAATTGCCTGCCCCACGGGTAAATGTTACATAATCCTCTCTCTTCTATTCGTTGATTTAAAATTATTTATCACTATATAAATCGCACAGCTAACAAAAGCACAAATATGAAGCTACAAGCGTATCATATTTTTCCAAAAATATTTCGTTATTTTTAAAAAATGTAAAATATAACAATTTTGAAATTACTTCAGACTTTATTATTCGTGCACTACATTTTTATTTTTCTTAATTTAATTTTTATTTTTGTTGATTCATGTACATTTTATTTTAAAAAACGCTGTTCGTTGTGAATTGATATAGATAATTATAATATATATATCTCTTCTTTATCTTTTCATTTTATCGCCGTACAATTGCGATGTTTATCAAATTATGGAATGCTGCTGTAGATATTATTATACATAGAGATATATTAATACACGCGAAACGAGGATATCCGGAACACTTCTCGTCAGGGCATGAAATGTTTAAGTAACATTCGTGGCGATTGTGTTCCAGTTTTAGCCGCGAAACGAACAAACGGGAAGAACCAGGCGAAAGGAGATGAAACGCACCTGTTGCTAAACGTGGTTCCCAGACGACTCGAAAACCAGGCACGAGTAAGCACCTTCAAGCACCCTCCTGTCCACGTCCGTCTCTCTACTTGCAATCAGAACCTCGTAAATGTCGAAACAGAGGTGAGATGACGACCAGAAAAGACGTCATAGCGGCGCAAGGCGAAACACTTGTCCAGTCACTTGACGGACGTAATTTAATCGAAGTTGATTAAATCACGTCCGTCCGCTTCTTCGATTGAGAGAATTAGTTGCAAGTCTCAGACCTCATTCGCGATAGAACGATCTATGTATTTTGTATGAATAGCACGAGAAAGAGATAATCAATGCAATATCGTATAAATAATTTTAGATAATAATATGAGCGCAAAAATTATCGTCTTTATCTATCTTGTCCATCATGACGTTCTAGAAAACTGATTCATTTCAAAATTCTTAAAAATTCTTACATCGTACTTTCATCGTGTAGAGATAATTTATATATAGATAAAAAATTCAAATCTATTATTATATGACTCTAAAGCACACTCTAAAAGCATCAGTATCATTTATTTAATACCATGCGATGAACGTCAACGTGATGTGGATTTAACATCATATAGATTTTAAATCCGCATTAGGAATTTTATAATGTTAATATTAACGGTGAGAGTGATATAGACATGGTGTTAAATTCACACCGATACTTTTAAAGTTCAGAGATTCTGATTTAAAAATTAATGGACATTTATTGATAGGATATAGAATTCGCATTGTAACAGCTTGAATTGGTATCGTGCTGCAAGGTAAAAATTTTCGAAACCGTTAATAGAGCTGTTGGGATATTACAATAACGTTTCTACAGGCTGCAGCAGTACGCTACTATGCGAAACGAAGGCGTATGCGAGGGCGAGGAGAAGATTAACGAACAAAAAGTAATCGACGCCGGTCTCGCGTCGCTCCGTTGGATATTAAATTTTGAGGCAACGTTTTAACGAAGCTGTCGCGAGGTCTCGTTCGACGTCTCACGGACGTACTACGGACGAATTGATTTAGGAGATGGCCGAGAGGAGAAAGGGTGAAGGGAAGCAGAGGGCGAGGGTTGCACGAAGATTACGAGCTCCCCGTGACCACGCGTTTAATTATTGCACGGCGCGTACCAATTTACGAGCGAGCGGTCACTGATGTCGAACGCCAGAGAACCAATTCCGAGGGCGACATATACAATCTACGAGGGCGAAGACTCGGATGGAATGAAGCAGAGTTCCATTTCGGAGGCTCTCGGCTCCAAAGGGACTTAGAGTTTTCCCTTTTCTTTCAGAAACAAGCAGATATGTAATCATGACGTATGGATAAAAGAGATGTCGACAACAGTGACATAAATGATACACTGAGATAAAAATGAGATAAAAGGAGGACTTTTATACGTGACAGTTACGTGAGCTCATAGAAATATATTTTATCATAAAATTTTATATTTAGCTCTTCATAGAATCATAAAAATTTCACCATAAAGTTGCTGAGCTTCGCTGTACTTGTTAACAAATTCTTGGATATTTTCAATTTACCACATTACGTTATTCGAGAGAACGGTCTTTTTAGAGCTGTTTACTTACGGAAAATGGCTCAGCGAATGATGACGGAATCTTCAACGAATATATTGAAAATTGATATTTTCATAGTGCAAAATTCATATCTGTACATATAGCAAGCATATCGTGAAAACGATCCTCGAGGATTAGGAAAATAACGAACTTGCTCAATGACGATTCTACTTGCTAAATGTGATCAGGTGATAAATTGGAACGCGAAGAAAACTGGAAACGGGCCAGAAGACTTTTGACAAAACTGAGAGATTGTCTCAAAAGACAGCGATGTCAGGAAATTCAAAAATTGATATTTCAATAAAATCACATAATAATCTCTATCTTAAATTATAATTTTAAAGTGACTATATATTATTTTTTATTTTATAAAAATTCTTCGATTTTATAAAAATTAATATTGTATTTTTTCTAATAAAAAAATATAAAAGGTGGCACAAACAATTGTGTTCTTCTCGATTCACTGAAAAAGATACCCAAAATCTATTTGCGATAAATACATTTGTTTCACTGAGATTAGTCCTTATTTAAATACAGCGAAATAAAATTTTATTCTTAGCAAATAAGCCATCTATTTTACTTTTTTTACAATTAATGAAGTACAATTCACAAAAATGTCATTACACAATCAAATTTTTTCATAATTAATAAATATCGAAAAAAAAACGTCCAAGTAACATTTGCTTCGTAATATGCAACATTTTTCTCTCAGTCTGCGCGCATGCGTTATAATAAAATACGTTATCAACATATCAATCAATGTTCGTGATTACGTAATGATTAAACAGAAAAAAAATCGATATTTACGATGTTTGTGCGTGCTTTAGACATTAACTGCATATTAGTGGGAAACCAAAAAAGACAGAAACAGGGTAGCATAGCCATAATACATATAATATAAGACCCTCGGTCGTATATTTATCGAGCGTATAGCGAATCTAACGATTCCTTACTTTTCCGTGCCGGTGCCCTGCCTAACGAAGATCGAAGAAAGTTGCCCACGCTACATTTATCGCGACCTATTCCAACCAGTCCTTTTTTTGCTCGTTCTCGGTTCGTTTCGCGAACCGGTTACGTCAGGTGCGCTTCGTCATCGTTCTCGTTGCGCGATCCTTAAAAATTGCGGCTTTTGTCAGATTTCCCCTTCCTTTCTCCCCCTGAAAGCGATAATCACGTACGGTAAGAAAGATAATCTATTCGAACGAATAGATTAATGAACTTTCTCTCCCGCTGCAGTTAACTCTCTCGCGAATTGTGGCTTTCTTGCGTACCGAAAGGAATCGTGCCGCACGCCAAGTCGACATTACCGGCCAGATATACGTCTGATACACAATATATACTTGTTGAAATAATATACGTATCCTGATGTCTTGTTCTGTTCGTTACGGGCAGACAAATCTTTCAAATCAAGAATTATTCATTGCGATAAATTCATTTCAACAATTATGACCTTGGCACTATTATTTGTTATTTAGCTGCTTATTATATTCGATTTTATAGTTGGTCTTTTCTCGCGCTTCCGTGAAAAATCATCCGTTCGCGCAAAACGCGGGGTAGAAACGCGGAGACGATAGAAACGGTTTCATTCCAGCAAATTCATCGGTAGGGTATTTTTGCCAGGGGCGTAACAGGGAGGAGGTCGTAAAGTACGGACCTCAGAGGACCGGATAAAGTTCCACCATAAAGGGGTTAATTCCTGTTAATCCTTTGATACGTACCGCGGCACTGGCTGGCAGGATAGGGAATAGGTGCAGGGCGAACTTTCCAAGTTTACGCAAAGGTACGTAGATGAAACTGGTAATTAAAGTGGATTCCCTCGCGGAGAACAAAGCCCTCGGTCGAGCAGGAGATGTAGGGCGAGAAGCGACGGCGACGGCAGTCGCCGTTGAAAAATAATTTAGTTACGAGACGGTACGTGAAAACTTCAAATTAAGCCGGGTAAAGCGAGCGGACGAACGCGGTTTTTGCATTTTTAACGCGGGTCCTCACCGGGGATTGTAATCGTTGTAATCCACTTTTCATTACCCGCCGGTACCGGACGGGTTTTCCCATCTAATTGCTACACGCCCGGCGTAGCGCTCGCGTCTAACGCGGATAACAATTTTCAGCAGATGACATAATTCCTAAAAGCGTACTTTAAAATCCATTAATATAATATTTAATCAAAGTTAGAGTTGATGGGCATTTGCGTAATCAACTTGCAAAAGACGCCACAGTGTAAAATTCGATTTTTTTTTTTTGGAAATGTCTAAATATTTAAAATCAGATATTGTACTACACAGAAAAAATGGATTTGATGAAATATCTAAAATTTTACTACATAGAGATATAAAACAATTTTATTGAACTATCAAAATAATTAAAAACTTTCAAGCTGAGAGATTGAAATGTGTTGAAACGCCAAACATTTTTTGCAGCATCATGTTTGAATTTCTTGCATAATTATTTTGATATTACAAAATTATTTTCCAATTTTAATTTAATTCGTGATATGAAATATTCCAACTTCAGTCTAAATTTCAAGACTGACAAATATAAATACACTTTGTTTTAACTAAAAATGATAAACATTTACACAATTGAAAAAAATTTATTAAATTTTGATAAATATTTGTTTAAATAAATATCATTAAACACTAAAACCCACCTTGACCAAACTATAATGTTCCTTTTTTTCATTGTGTATATCTAAATTTTGAAATACTTCGATAAAAGTTTTTTGTGTATACAGATATCAGATCGAATCAAACATTTTATTTAAAATTTCAAACATGAATTTGTCTTAAGTATTACTCAGCATGGAAAGATCGATTTTGCTAATGTATATAAAAATTTAGCTCGATACAAATATAAAAAGTTTTATTTGACCCATCAAAATAATTACATTGGACGCTAAAACTGGACGCTAGAATATTAATACTTTCCGCAACATTTTCATCAATATTTAAGCATTCTACATAATTATTTTCATATCTGTATCTAGCTAAATTTTGAGATACTTCAATAAAATCGTTCTTTCCATGCATATATGCAGTTTTAATTTTCGTCATCAGTTATCTGCACATCATATTGTGTAATATCCATCAAAACCAATCTGCCAAATGAATACTCGCGTGAGTTAAGTGATTTTACGACGTGAATGGTTATCGCGAATCGACGGATCACGTATAGTACGCACAAGTGACGATTCTATTTCGAGTCGCATTATTACGATATTATGCGTCACCACCGGTCACGATAAAATTAATGCACCACCAAATCGTGGGCGGCGGCCGGGTTTCCTGTTGATTTTAATTATGTTAATTCTGTTTCTCCTGTACCGCGATAACGTAAACAACGCGCGTAATGTACGCGCGCGGTCATATCTCTTATACGCCATGTGTACGGGTAAATGTATTCACATAATAAAATGTGGTGGACGTATTCATCAGCGTGTACTTCCTAAATGCCAAAACGAGAACGCGATTACCATCGAGAGGTATACGAGAAAAAGGATGTATGTAAAGTGCATCAATAGTACAATCTCGTTTTTTATATTCTCAAGTACGTTTTCGAGGGATCACGTTTCCCCCGAGATAAATTCCTCAGCCGGGGAGTCCCTCACGTACGATGCATCGCGTCTTCCTTATCGTCCTCCCTTCGCTTTTCCATCCATCGGCCACGCTATCTCGTCCCACTTTATTTTCTGCGATAGAGCTGAGGAAGACGGGAGGGTGGTAAAAGTTAAGCGCGCGACGCTCGCTCGCGGGCGGTAAATTGCGCGCCGTAAATTCTTTCTGTTCGCCGTAACGTCGTTAGTCTGGTTTACTTTCCCGCCGTCGGTGATCTTGCAGTTTTCCGCGGGGAAGTCCACGCGGGCGATAAAACCCGTCTATCTGTTTGTGCGAGAGTACTCTCAAATACACACTTACGCACGAGATCGATACGCGGGTAATATCTCTGTGTAATGTAAAAAAAAAAGAATGGCTGCGGTCAGGTAAATATAAACGATTTATTGGCTACTTCACGCGCAAAACGTTCGTTATCGCGCGTGTACGCTCGCATCGACCTCGCGTCTTAGCGGCGCCTCGTAAACCTACGCGTGTTCGAGACCTCGCAGGACGATCTCGATTCTACTTGTTTTTGAACCTCTGCGCTCGGATTTATCAACCTCGCGAATTTTTCATTACAACAACTATTAATTCACGGAGACTTATTTGTTGAAAAGAAAAGTCTGCAAATGAATAGGTACATATCGGCGCTTTCTGAAAATGTTCAAGATCGTATCTTGATATCTCACAAAATTTTTATCTTATACGAGTATATTTATGCATACCTATAATATTTTTTCCTCTTTTTATCGTACACATCATATCACAATATTGTCGAGCAGAGAGAACCTTTTCTTATTACTCCGCTTTATATGGGCACGACTGTATTTTTTTACAGACGGCTCTTTCATCTCGCAAAATCATTCGCCGCAGATCTTTATGAATCAATAAAAGTCACATTGCTAGTTTTCGACTAATGTTTCATTGCAAATCGACGGTTCTCCAACCGGAGATTCTACTATTCTGTTGGAGATTGACTATATATTTCAGCAAATAAGATGTTGTCTACATTGAGAAAAAAGCTTCATTAAATGAAATTCTAATGGAAAGTGAACAAATCATAATTTTATACTGTACTTAAGAAAATGTTAAAGTTGTTTGTTTTACTAATTAAATGCAATACTTTTTCTTTCTTTATTTACGGATTTAAATATCCTTTTCTAAAATTAAAAATTTTTTTTAATTGAGATTTTTACCATTTTATAGTCCAATTAATATGGTGTCTAGAACTGTTAACATAATAAGGTAGAGCGAGACTTTTTCGTCCATTTCTCGCGATAGTGTTTATGCTTCTGAACAGCACATGGTGATTATTTGAAGGTTGTACTTGCGTTTTCAAGGAACAATCATGAAGTTGATGTAGTAGTATGCAGTATGTATTAATGACATAAATCGTACGTGTGTAAATTCTGTTGAGTCGATAAAACAAACGAATTTAGAATCTCCTTAAATCTATTATAGCTCTAGTCGAGATATAACCAAATGACCAGTTATGATAACTAGAAATCCGATTTCTGATTAATATAATCAGAATTTACTGACTCATCCATTTTCAACCAGAAATTGTTCTCATTGTCAGTCTAATGCGGAAACTGTAACCTTTCTTGTCGTGCTTTCTCAAAAATCAGATTTGATTCTTCTGATCTTACAAAAACTCAAAAAAACCAACGTGCATACTTGAAAAAAAGTCATCAAAATTTTGAGCAATTAATCGGAATGTTTTCGGTGTGTCAAAGATCTTTTTAAAAATAAAATTAAAAAACCGGAGTCTTCGGCCAAAAGCCGCAGAAATAGCAACTATATGGTAAGGAGATACACGTCCCAAGAACACCAGTCGATCATTGTTGAAATCTCGCGGTATTCTCGACCATTTCACAAAGCGAGGGAAAAAAAAATCACAGCTCCCGCCATTTTTCCAAGGGGCCCATGTCACGACAATGAAACCTTGAGACTCTCCGTGGGTTTCGCGAATTTAACAATCGTCACTGGCCTTCGTCGCTTCAGTGAGTCACGAGCGACTGACTCACGAGGTAAATCATACGGAGAAAGAGAGTGCAATCCGTGCATCGTTCCACAGGAATAAGAGCGCGGAGCGCGAGGTAACCCGGCATCGCGGGCGCGCTTGTTACCGGCCTCGGTAACGATCGAGCGTGCGGACGCGTTGAGATACCGCGTGTATCGCTTGAAAATAGATCCAGAGACCGGTCGGCCGGTTTCCGCAAGTGCGTTTAACGCGATCTAAATCTCAAGTAAAACGGCGCACTGGCGCATAACCATAGCCGCCGGTAGACGGGCGCGTTGCAATGTGCGTTATCCAGGGTCAGCGACCTCCCACTCTCCCTCCTAATGATAATTATATTCGCATTAGGGTTTGTGCGCGCACGTACTGCCCGCTCGTTCATCAGCCTAGACGCTCGCTGCTTGACGGCGGTATAAACGTTTTAAAATGCATCAGCACGATCCGCTTTCCTTTCTCCCTCTTACCCTCCCGCTCCTGACTTTTCCCTCTCTCTCCCTCACCCTATCTCTTTTTCCGTTCCATTATACCTCTCCTGCACGTCCATCGCCGTGAACGCGAGAAACGTCAAGGCTCGAAGAAGCTCCCGCTTGTGAGACGCGACCTATCCCAAGGCGCGATGTGTAAAGAAAAGCACGAGGGTGAAGTGAGGCAACGCGAGGTTTATGTACAATAAAACAAAAAGATGAGAGAAATTATCGGAAGTTCCGATTTATTTCAAACTGGGGTGAAAAGAGAAACTCTAACATTTTAGCAATTGTAACAAAAAAGAAAAAAGCAACTAGACGAAAAGAAAAACAGGAGTAGCGATAAATAAGCCATATGTCAATTAACTCCTTGCGGATACACATCCGATGCAACACATACGATACTTATGTATCTATCGCGATAATGGCCTGTTTAAACTACGTTTAAATGCCGTTATCGCCGTCAGATTTTATTATACTATTTACGATATCTCATTGCGATAAAGCTATTTCTTCAGCCACGCTATAAAATGTGATATGCTACGAAACGTTCAACGATAAGGATTGCATGCAGACCATTATTTACGCTTGCTGCGTCCCGCTGTAATATTTATAGCGGCTACAGGACTGCGATTCGGGGTGCGATTTGATGAAAACGCATAAAGCGAGACTATGTTCTGGGATATTTATACAAGTCGATCTTAAACGATCCCTCGTTCCTGTTCGTGTAACGTTGTAATGCATTATAATACGAGAAAAATATGAATCGCTCTGTCGAGCTGTAGTTGCTCATAATTGTTCCGCGTTTTTACGATATAATGTACCCTACACCGTTTGCCATACTTCGAAACTAACGAAGAAACTTACCGGCCCCTCTTCTCTCCTAGCACGTTTAACTCTCGTGTGCCGGAGTTTACTACAGTTCGATCGTGACGCAAGCTCGGCAAGCACCGTCTTGGCAACAGCCTGCAAGCACCACCGGTACGCTGGAGCTCGCTCGATGCCGTTGCATAATCGTATCGCTAATATTAGCAAGTACTAAAACCGCCGCTATAAAATCGATTTTATCGCAGAAAGGAAGAGAAAGAGAGGAGGGGGGGGGGAAGAGACGTGAGGAGGGAAATCTTGCGTCTCATTGATCACACGAAAGCGCACTCAGCAAAAATTTTCACCGAAGGCGAAATTCGATCGCTCATTCGATTATTTATGCAGTCGGATGATTAATTTTTAAATGCTTATGAAAAATTAAAGGTACTCATCTTAGAAGCGAAATAATATATCAAAAATGATTTCTCTTCAAATATAACTTAATAATTAGCTTTTTTAGTTAAAATATATTATTTACTGTAGCGTGTATAGAAACTTCATATTAATGCACTTTTCATGTTAATTTTATTTCAAGATTTTAATTTCAGTTAGTTCCCGATGTATTTAATACGACTAAAAAGGCACACGCTTTAAATTGATTAAGAGATAAGAAAATGTAGTTTGCGCGCGCGCAAAGACTGCTCATTAGCATTCCGTTAATGTCAGCAGTATTTATAGTGCATGGAAGAAACACGTGATTTTCAAGAAGGGGGAAATATAACTCCCAGCTATCGTTTAATGAAACGTGCAAAAGTCACAAGAATTTCGGATTAGCGCGGAGTTTTAAAGAACAAGCGCGAGGACGGATTCAAGAAATTTGTTTTCCTACTAAAAAGACTGGTATTTGAGCGAAAGAAAGGAGAGTGGCAACAGTAGCTGCAATTTCCATGAAGTCTTGATTCAATACGACAGTTGCAGCTGCGTAGAGAAAAACAAAAAGAAAGAAAGAGAGAGAGAGAGAGAGAGAGAGAGAGAGAGAGAGAGAGAGAGAGAGAGAGAGAGAGGGGCAGAAAGTGAGGATCGAGCAGAAATCCCACGTTTTGTGATGTCACAAAGGAATCCGTTCGCAAATCCCGCAGCCGGATCGTCGACGGAATGCGAATGATAATAAAATGAATGTACGCGCGGTTAGCGCGGCAGCACAACGGTAGGGTTACGATAAATCGGGCCCGCAATGGATAGAGGGACTTGGAAAAACAATCGTCGTGGTACATGCGCGATCGACGAAAACAGATTCTCCACGATTGCCTGATACTCTCTTCCAAGAGTGGTCGAGAAGAGTTGCAGCAAAGGTCGACGAGCGTATCGCGACGTAAATATCTCGAAGGTGCAGCAGGTATTATTCGCGAGTCGCAAGGATACCTACTGTTTGGTCACCATTCAATGTGTACATGCGTGATGAAAGAACATCAGTAACAAAATCCGCACAGTGTGTTGATGCTGCATGCGTTTACTTAAAAACATATTATCGATAATGCGTATTTGCGTCATCGTTGTCGTTAACCTCGCAACAAGGACTTTTATTTGTGTAGATGCGCTTATAATTAACCGTACTTTCTAATTATATAAGTAGAACGCTGACCATTATTACATCGTTATCCTATAAAAAGAAAAGGCAATTTCTTTTTTTTTTTTAATACGTTTAAGTAACATGAAATTAGACACTTCATATTCAAGTAAATTAAATTAATTTCGCAATAAACATCATCTCTACTTTTGGTCGCAGGTATAAATAGTTAAATTTTAAGAATCGTAAATCTGTTGCAGAAAATTTCTAAAAGCAAAACCGTTTCGCGATAAATAAGATATTTACCTAATAAATTCATTCACGATGGAACGGAAAGAATGGTTTTGCTGAAATATCTAAAAATTCAGTTAGATACAGCTCTAAGAATAATTTTGTTGAATTATTAAAATAATTTTATTGATCCGGCAAAATAATTAGATATTGAGCAGGTTTAAGCATAACAATAATGTTGCAAAAAGTTTTCTAGCAACTAATTTGAGCACTCTTACATATTTTATAATCCAATAACATTCTTTTTACATTTGACAAGCTATATAATGATGAGAGATATTCGTAACCACATGTTCGTGTAAATTGACATTTTATATTTAGAGCTAATTAATTTATAATTGTAATTTTTGAAATACACTGAGAATGGCCCGATATAAGAATAACAACTTCTGTTATTAATGCTACAGAACCGCGGCTGTGTCATTTTTAATTTATCTGATTTGGATTTACACGTTTAGATTTTTGTGACTCTTTTCATAAATAATCATAATCAGTTATAAATTATTTTACCTTTATGATGACAATCTCCTTCGTAAAAAGCCAAATTTATCTTGGAACCAAGATTGAGTTAATTTAAACTCGCGAGTCTAGCGAACAATATGTTTTCGTCTTATTGTTGCTGACATTCTTCTCAGAATCTTTGTCATTTTAGACATTCTTTTCAGATCTGTATTTATTAAATTTTTAGATACTTTAGCAAAACCATTCTTTCTGTACGTGATAGAGGAACATATTCAGACATTCAGAATTAAACAGCGATAGCTATAAAAGGAACGAATCAACGAGCGAGTGAGTGGCAGTGGCATTCATCAATTTTCATACTTTGCGTAACGCCCGATAAAAAATAAAGCGAATCGCAGAACAGCATTAAATTTGCTCTCGCTTTTGCAAGCGTACGGCGCCTTTGAGAGACCAACTCGACCGATCATACGGATATCAGTTACTTGAACGGTTCTTGAAGTAACGAACGTCGACAAAGTACAAAAGAAACTAACTCGCGTGATCGTCGACGTCAATCAACCGGCCGATAATTTCATGAGACTATAAAATTATATCGTTGTATTGCAAAGGAAAATGAAAATACGAGATAAGCTTGTAAGACGCTATGAGATCATATTTCAGACTTTCTAGTTGAAAGAAAATTTTACGCGCGATGGAGTGTATAATTTCTCGTTTACATCACTGGGAGAGACGCGCGTAAAAAAAAAGAAGATTCCCTATTTGTGAACACTTATAATTTCACGAATTACGCCTGTTTCGGGATCCGTTAGCAATTAGTGCATTAATCCAACTTTCCACTCGCGCGTGGAGAAAGTTATCAATCGAAAATACGATACACGTATGGATGGTATGGTGTCTCTCGCGGGGATCTTAATCTCCGGCTGACGCCCAACCATTAGAGCGAGGAGGCTCGATCGATCAAGGATACGGTGCGCGGCAGCGTGCTCCTTTCGGAACGGTGCCAGAAGCGTCGGGCACGTTTCTACGACGACGGATGGATCGAGGTCTGCGAGACGAGGAGCGCGACTAGGAGCGCGACTAGGAGGAAAAGAAAAGGCATTACGATCTACGAGGACGGGGTGTAGGCGACCTGGTAAAGCGCACCCGGACGCAGGACGCGCGAGAAAGGAGAAAGAGGAAAGGAGAGGGGGGACTCGTGTACGGTATTCCGCGCGCTCTCGAACCTCTGCTAGTCATTTACATGGGCCAGTCATTAATCTTCCTACAGCTCGCTAAATGACTGATGGACAGACGGACAGGTGTACAGGCTGCACTCTTTTGCACGGAGCACGCCCTGCTCGCCACGCTGATCACGAAACTCGCGTGCACTCGCGAACTGACTGCAAGCGCGAGTGCAGCAGCCCGTGCATACCGTACGCGGATACGAATTCGTACGTCGACACGGACTATGATCTGATGGAAAGAGATGTGGGAACGTAGATAGCATCCCATTTCGGGTTGGACTATGAGCGTATCAAATCTACATAAGTGCAGAAACTTGAATGTACATAATTATATCGGATAGTACGAGCAGGAAATACCACCTACGCTTGATAAGTATTATCATTTGAGATTCAATTGCTGTATATTTAATAACGTTGATAATAAATATTAGCATTAGATAAATATATCTGATAAAATTACAACATTCTTCTAAATATCCTCTGCGAAAAGAAAAAGATCGTATCCGCCATCGACCATATTTTTTAAATTATATAATATAGGTAGCATATTTTTAAAATATTAGATATTTTTAAAATTATACTCAAGTTAGTCAAGATAATATCTTAAAACAATAATATATTAAGAGTAATATAGTATATTAAAACGACGATGTTTAATCCTGATATCTTAAATGCTAATATGTTAATATATGCTAATATGTTAATGGAGTCGTGTGCGGCGTGTAGTACGATGAGAATATAGCAAAGCGTACTTCAGAGTGGCAGTGGATACTACCACTATGTGGTCAGACCTGTGTACCACTTCGAAAAGGAGCAACAGCAAAGTTTCCGGCAAT
Organism: Cyphomyrmex costatus; assembly: GCF_001594065.2. Classification (NCBI taxonomy): domain Eukaryota; kingdom Metazoa; phylum Arthropoda; class Insecta; order Hymenoptera; family Formicidae; genus Cyphomyrmex; species Cyphomyrmex costatus. The sequence continues at coordinate 475,681 of NW_017280495.1, read as the reverse complement.
ACCGACGTTCGCCGAGTTTCCACAGCTTTTCCTCGTAAAACATCCCGGGCAATTTTCAGGTCGCGTCGTTTCGCGATTTCGTAGATTTCGGTAATATTTCGTTTCGCCAGGGCATAGCAGAAAATACGAGCCGCTCGTTACTCTTTTTCGCCTTTATCGCAGTCCCGGTATTTAATGGTGCAGTTAGAGAGCGACTAGCGGCGCGAAAAAAGAGAGAGAGAGAAAGAGTAAGAAGGATATAATAAGGAAAGAAAGGGAAAGAGAGAGAGAGGAGGAAGGGAAAGACGATGCAGGGGGTAGTCGGGAAAAGGTCTCTCGTCAGAGTGGTCGGCGGGTAATCAAATACTTTTTATCTTTCTCCGCGCGGCGCTCCTCTTTAATGATGGCGTCGGCATAACTTTATGGTTTGCCGTCGATGGAAAACTCTTTACGGTCTCTCTTGTGGCTAGGGAGAGAGTAAGGGAAAAAGATGAAAAGAGGCGGAGAGCGAGTGGTACGGAGAGTAACGCGAGTCGATGCAGGCTTAGCCATGCGTGTTCACGTGTGTAGTCAGTGCGACTACGTACCGAGGAAAAAGGAAAAAGGAGTGAGAAAAAAAGGAGCGCGCGGACGCGAGGCGTAAAAGTAAAGGTAATTTATTGTGTTCACGAATAAAAATGCCGTGAGGTCGAGTTGTTAAATTTACGCTCGCCGAAAGCCAGTTCTAGAGAGCTGCGAGAGTGCACACTCATGAAAAGGAAATAAATTATTATCTCTGCGAGCGAGTGTTCCGAATAATTTCTACGGTTTTCGCGGAATCATTCATGTAGAGTGTAAAAAAATTTTACGTCTCGATTTTTCTCAAATAAATCTCTAATTCCCATTTTATGTGAAGATTTAAAAAAAAAAAAACATATGTCTAATTTAGATGGATGGATTATGCATGAAAGACATAGGCTAATAAATTTTTTATTTTTTCAAAGCAAATTTTACAATCGCAAATTTACATATGTAAAGAAATTATCTGATTTTACGGGGAAAAATTAAAATGCCACAAAAAATGTCGCGATTTATTTTCTTAATTTTTTAAAATCGTGCACATTTTTTTACTCCTTTTGTAACATAAAAATTTAAAAAAAAAAGAAATAATAAAATTAAATTATATAATTTTAATTGTCCTATCCAGAGAAAAGATAAATTTTACTTTTCACATATTTAGATTTAACATTAAATATATTTTTAAATAGATTAAAAAATAAACCCCGTTTAAATTTTAAAAGGATTACACGATTTACACACATTTGAAATTAATAATTAATTTTATCAATGTCAGCTGATAATAAACATATATCATATATTCGTAAGGAACAGAAAAATATTAAACGAACAATAAAAATCAATATCACTCGATTGCGAAAATCAATAATAGATAGCAAATCGATACGCATGACTTACACGAGTAATAAGAGTAACCTAAGCAAAACCTACGCAATATCGTTAAGTAATTCTGATCATTTTTTACTTAATTAAATTCAGAAATTATCATATTGCAATCTCTCTCTCTCTCTCTCCCTCTCTTTTTTCATATAAAGATTTTCGAGACCACAATTAATACGTCATTTAATTAAAGTATTTTATTATAAAGCACAGTTATTTGTGAAACATCCTGTATACGACTACAATAATCCTACCCTCTTTTCTTCTCACGCCATTTTACGCATGGCTAACCGGCAAATCGCAAACCGACGATTCTAAATCGCATTAATTCCCGGGGTTGATTAATTCCGGAATTATGCGCACGTTATCTCGTGCGATGACAACCGTTCCAAACGTACCGACCGGCCGGCCCACCAAACCACTCTTATCCTAGATAGCACTAGCAGCAGGTATTAACCCAGATCCATTCCTCTGTGTTCTCGCGGTCCATTCCCACGCGCGTGTACGTGTATACGTGCCGCCATTCGCGAGATCATAGATAATTCCGACGTTTTTACGATGCAAAAATGGCAGGCGCGTCTTTCCCAACGAGACACACGTTGCCGCGCCCGTCTTGGTATGCTCGCTCGAGTCTCACTCTTTCTCTTTCTCTCTCCTTCTTTCTCCGCACGAAAAGTAAGGGAGTAATAAAAATCGCCTGATGTCGGAGGTCGTGAGCGCAACTGCGTGATGCAACAGCACGCCGAGAAAATGTTGCCGGTTGCACGAGGTTCTCTTCGGTACAGATTGCACGGAGCTCCTTTTTAGGGGTTCGTAACCGCCGGGATTCCGATTTCGTCTACCACGCGAGCAAAGAGCAAGACTACAAACTGCCGCTTGTCACGCGGACTTTTAATTTCTAACATTAAATATAACATTGAGACTTGATAATTATTTTTACAGTCACGAAACGAATTGTTTGAACAGTTCGCCATTGTATCGATGATTTCTTCAAACTGTTGTCCAAATATTATAAATTGTCCTTTTACTCATTATGGCACTGATAGTTTATATATTTAAAAAATTAATTGTGAAACTATTAGTGTCGTAATCTATGCATGAAACCATAATTCTTAACATCTGGACAACAGTTTGAAGAAATCATTGATGTAATATAATGCGTACTGTTTAAACGATTATAGTCTGGTGTACGCAAAAGAACATTTTGCGTGAAGCATCTAAAAATTTAGCTAGATACAAATCTAAAAACAACTCTGTTTGGATCATTAAAATAGTTACGTAGGATGATCAAATTGATTGCTAGAATGTCAAAACTTTTTGTAGCATTGCTCATCATCATGCTTGAGATTTCTACGTAATTATTTTAATAGTCTGACACAGTTATATTTATAATGAAAGATAATAATAATTGACTCGTATGATTTAAAAATCGAGGAAAGTGTAATGTGTAAAGCCTAATCGAGTCTTGAAAACAAGATGTTAATGTTTATTATATTGTCAGTTATATTTTCAGATCTGCATTCACAGCTGAATCTTTAGATACTTCAACAACACAGTTCTTCCCGTGTATATAAGTACTAACTCTTTGTTGAAAAATTATAATCAGATATATAAATACAGTTACGATCTCAATTTACAATTTTAAATTTTAAAACATGAGAGATGTCTTATCATCGATTAGAAACAAAAAGCATAAACGCATGCGTATTCTTGATATGTGGATTGCATATCAATGTTTGCGACGACTTGAATTCCTACATTCCTTATACCTTATATCTTATTCTTGTAATTCACTGCGCCTTCTCTGCCTTCACAACAGGGCGCGGCGAGGAGACATGTTTATGTACTCCCTGCCTATCTTCTCTCGCGTATCGCGAATGCGCATCGAGCGAGGAAATCTCTTTTGAGAGGCGCAAGATGATTTACGGCGCTCCTCTCACCTCCTCTTGTCGAATCGTACGAGACGGTCCAGACTGTTTTGGATGTCAAAATTTCAGGGGCGACGAACGTCGAATGTGCAGTAAATTACGTACGCGCACAAAGCATCGCATAACTCCCGATCATAACTTGAACGACGAAACGAATCCATTCTAATTTTATAATGATGGAGCATTCGCGATATAAAAATAGACGCGTATTAATTCGGCTAGAAAATAATTAGTCTTGCACAAATCTTATTTTAATATACATATATACTTCATAGTTTTTATTTGTCATAATAAAAAAAACTTTGGTTGCACTAATGACACTTACAATTAAACATACTGAGAAGAAAACGTGAACTAAATTTTAACAAATATTTGTGGTTGAACTGTATTATAATAGCTAGCTAAATATTTACTAAATATAAACATATGTTTATTTGAAACAAGAATTATTGATTGCATTTAACTATATTTTTATTTAGTAAATATATATTTATTTGCTATTTACACAAATATTTAATAAATTTAATATATTTTTCTTAATATATCAAACATTTAGTCGAGATAACTAGAGATTTAAATATGGTAATCTGATAATCTTGATTGGTATAAAAATGCATTTTGTTCATACTTCTTATTAGTACAATCAGAACATTTCTTTCAGTACACTATCTAGCAAAAAATATTAATGAGAAGTGAACAGAATACAGAAAGGTAGAACGTTCCGTAATTTCTGCATTATTTCGACTGAGGCTGCAAAATTTCTATTTGCAGTCCTTCCAATAGGGAGATTCACGCTGTTCCTATCCCGAGTCGTCGCAATTAAAATTTCAAATCGGCCATCGATGTATGCTAATACGGGATCGACCATCTATGCGCATATATGCCACCCGAGCGTGTACTTTCACGCACACGCGCGAGGGCACACGCGGAAAACGGTATAATAAGCGGTCGAATCGTGCTGGCGTCTCTCGCCCTCCCGCTCTCTTCGGGGTCGGCGCTGTATAAATTAATGTGCTCTTATGCTAATCCGTGTTACGACTACGTGCCGGCCTCACGTTCTATGTATATGCGCGCTCTCTCCCTTGCGTTTGCACACGCGACCACACATATTACGCGAGCGTTACCGTAAGCGTCAGCTTAACGTAAAACACGAGGACACGGTTCTACGCTAACCGCAGCGAAATTTTAAAGTTAGTGCACATTTGTACATTAATACATATATTTCACAGCCTTCGCTGTGACCGATTTAAAAGAATTGTTCGTTGCTGACTAATTGATTTGATAACCTTGAGACTTGATGCTATCATATAATAAAAACATTAATTTTCATTGACTAGTGTTATCAGCTATATTTTTTCGAGAGTACATATGCTCTTTCTGAGGTCGTAACTTCTGGACATTAATTAAAATTTTTTAATTATAAATTTATATTAATAAAAGTTTTCAATAAAAAATTATACTATAAAAATGTTATTATTTTATAAATACACAGAGAAAAAGATGAATTTAACTTGAAACTCCATTTATATTTATTTCATTAAAACGTTTAATTTTTTTGAACGAAAACTATTTTATTACATTTAAAACCAAAAATTTAGCTTTAATGCAATTAATTGCATTTTTTAATTCAAACTCTAAAAAATATCATGCGGATTTAATACCATACGATGCCTATATAATCTCGTCGTTTTGGTGTTAATATTAGCATCAACATAATGTAGATTTGTTATATACCGTGTTTATATTAACATCATCATGATGTGATTGAAAACCCATATAGGGTTATTATAAATCTATATCGAGACATATTTTTAAATATACTTTTTTGCACACATAGATGATCTTAATTGTGACTCAATAAATCATAGATAAACGATACGACGAATCAGTGTCTAAAAGTTAATTGTTCAAGTTGGTTGTCAGCTGTTTTCTGATCGCTCTAAGAACTTCGCGATACCGAGGAAACATGACGACACGACCACTCCGGATATATCTGAAGATACAGGCAGTAATTCCTTTTCGGGGACACGCGGTTCTTTTTAGGGTCTTTTTATCCACCGTAAAAAGTTTCCCGCGGATATATTCCACCATGTAATAAAAACTTGCTGCTTGACCGCGCTGGCTCCACTGACCTCCGCAGTTTTTCGCCGGCCACTAAACGTCGGGTCAGACGTTCGGGAAATCGTAAGTAAGGAAAACGTTTCCCTAACGCAGAAACGTTGTTCGAAGGGAGGATCACGATAAAACCCAGCGATTTTCCCAGCTTTTCTCCCCGTTATTACGACTTTCGGGGAGAAGACAGGAAGCAGTGTGACGCGGCGACGATCGGAATGGTATCAATCGTCGAGATAAATCGCGATTACTGAACGCAATGCACGTTACAATTTCCCCTCGGTCTATCAACGAAAATTATAGAATTCCAACATCCTGAGAAAACTACGGAAATTCTCCCCCGACGTTTACTATATAACTTTTTTACAAAAGTATTACGATTTATGTCGCTTTCTTAAAAAATATGAAAAACAAAAATATTAAACAATTATAATTCAAAATTAGACCGATTAGAATAAATCAATTAAGAGAGAGAAAAAGTTATATTTTCGGTTAAATCTTATTTGCTTAATATATATATATCCAATTCTGCAAATTGCGCACTAAAACCTTTTTCAATCTTGAAACGCATTTATGAACTATTGATGTTAAAAAACATTTTAGAAGAATATTAATAATTTGATGCTAATAACTCACTAAATTTCTTGGAATGAAATTTCACTCCAAAAGAGTTAAAATACTGCCATTATTGAAAGAGTAGAAAATTTGCGCTCTTAAATAAGAGTGTTTTTACTCTTTCTTTTTTTAGTGAGATTTCACACTTCTAAAGATTTACTCCAAAAAAGGAGAGAGCTTTCTTTCCTTTGGAGTAAATCTCCAAAAAAAAAAGTGAAAATCTGCCACTCTTCAAGAGTGTAAATTTTTCACATTTCTTGAATAGTGTGGCAATATATTTTAACTCTTTTGGAGTGAGATTTCACTTCAAGAAATTTAGAGAGAAGCATCTTAAAAAATATGAATAATTTATTGCACGAATTATATGCACACTGCAAAGTTCGGCGCGTGTCGCGACGATTCTGTCAAACCAGGCGGAACACTGGATACCCGCCATTCGTTATCGACGTTGTTCCGAGAAGCGGCAGGAGGAAAAACCACCGGGACCTCGCTTGCTCGCACACCGGCACTAACTTTTTTCATGTATCATCGAGAGTTGTCAACGCTTATGGTACAGTCGCTATTTACGGACGAACGTCGTATAAAAACATTTGGCACGGACAAATCGAGACAAGCGTGCGCAGTTCAACAGATTTTCTTCATCGCGAATTTAGAAATACATATAGGAGGTAGAGGCGGAGAAGGCTTTCCCTCGGTCTCGTCTTCTTGCACGTAACGAGAGGAGCGGGTAAATGAATAGAAAAGCGCGGAGAGCAGAAGCAAAACGCGCGCGATCGTCGTACAAAACGAGGAACCGCGGTTGCGGAAGAAGTTAACTTGGAACGATGTCAAGAGGTGGGGCCTTAGCCACGTATTATCGCATCTCGAGGTACTCGATGTTGGGGTCCTATACGTATAGACTACGTTTTCCATCCCCTGAATCCAAATCGCGACGGAAGAATAAACTTCGCCTCGACGATATCGAGCGGCGTTAAGTCGCTCTCGCGCCTTGCGCGTTTTTCCACGGCGGAGCTGTTCGCTCCGGCGACGACGGAAATGTAGAAACCGGAAGCGCGACTATTCCTCCAACGGGAAGTATCACTTTCCTGTTTACACGACAAGTATGCCAGGTTTCTTTCTTTCTACCGATGTCGCGGGAAACGGGAGACAAATTTATTGGCTAAAAGCAAAAATTTTTGACACCTGATACGTCAAATTTATTCGAGCACCAAAGTAATAATAAATAATATAGAAGACTTATATATAGACTTATTTCTACATTAATAAATAGATTAAAAATATCTCTATAATCAATAATCTTTTCTATATATTCCGAGTTAAAAAAATTAACCTAAATATTTTTTCAACACTATTAGATATTAAACGGATATAATAATTTAATCCTTTAAACAATATCAATTATTATTGGACCACTAAATTTCAAACCGAATGAGACAATGCCACAGCAGTCTAAGCTGAATCACGGATGCTTCTAAATAATTGTGTGTGAATTTATATACAACGAATGTAATTCTTCGATTGCGCGCCGAAATTTTTTCACACTTGAAACGCAACACTAATAAACTACCGCAGTAATATCATGAGTTAAATTGATTAACAATTTAACAATTATTGATGCTGTTTACGTATCTTATATTGATTTAATGTTAAATAACCTATTAAAAACTGTAGATAATTAATTTTTCGACATACATGAAAGTTAAAAGTATTAATGTTACTTGATTTTTTTATAATTTAAAAAATTAAAATTTGTTTATACTCAAGGGATTGACCGCGTTCACCAGAGAAAACTAATCAGCGCTAAGTGATTCTTTAATATGATTGGTTCCTACACTTTGATCCAGCAAAGAGCAAAAGACAAGAACGAACTATATTAAAGCATCACTAAGCGATAACTAATTAGTTTTCTCTGCTGAACGCAGCTATTGCTCCTTTGATGTCTAATAGTGCGATTTAAATCCATACTATGATGACATGGATAAAAACACCAATACGCTGAGAATTATATAGACACTACATGGTATTAAATATCCATATTTTTTAGAGTATAGCAGTGACTACTTATAAAAATAATTAGAGAAACAATTCAAATTGAGTATAATTTAACATTATGAATTTAAGACATCGCAAATACATATCTCGCTATTGTGGAAAAAAATAATTTTTTACGCAATTAATTTTTTTTCTTGATCGAACAGTCGCTCAACGACTGTTCTGTCACTGACCGCTGGTGACATAACCTTGTTAGTCGAGAACGACGTGAGTTTCGCATTTTTGAGAAAATCGCCGTCGTAATTGGTCGACGCCGATAACGAGATTAGTCTCGACCGCCAATCGTCCTATACGCCGGTACCTGACTGTACAACGAAGAACATCGATCGCTGTTGCCACGCACACGTTTGCACATTGTCGCACAATTAAGTCTCGTTCTACGTAGGAAAATAATGAAATATTAACATCGAAATATATAAGATTGACAAGATAAATGTATCTCGTAATCAATCAACAGAATCCAAATGTTTGATTAATTTGTATAAACACTAGGTAGGTGATGCGTTTCGCTTGAAAAAAAAAACACCAGTTGTTTTATTTTATATGAAAATTTCGACGATTATTCTCACATCGATATATCGTTGAAGCGTATTTCTGGTCGTGGTGAAAATTTGTAGTCTAAGAATTGGTCGGAAAGGGGCAGGGGTTGCTTGGAAAGGTGGAAAACTCTAAGATTGATGGCGGCGCGGCTCCACTGACGGCCGAGTCGCAGGGTAAAACGCGAAGATACTGTTTGAAAATCAATGGCGCCGAGTGTCGCGAAAAAACAACCAAGTTAGTCGGCGGAGTGTCTCGGGGCGGTCGCTGAAGAGTGACTCGGCGAAACTGAGGCTTCGTTCCATCACAGTCACCGGAGTCAACCTCGTGGGAGGAAAAGGAGACCGGTTTTTTTTTCTCCCGGGGAAGCATCGACTTCTAGCAAGCGCGAGGCATATATCATATCTTACCCACTTTCGTGACTTAGATCGAAGCTTCTTTCGCGTTGCTCTCGGTGCAGTAATTTTAGATGAAAAATCGGATATGGTAGAAAAAGATTAGCGCAAACAAGGAACTTGGTAAAAATGTTGCCGAATGTGCTCGAGAACTCATCGAGGATCTGACATAATATGAAAAACGTTGTCACTAGCCAAAATAAATTCGCAAGAGCTGCAATTTTATCGTCGCGATATAACTCGAAATAAAAATAATATACCTACACTTGCTATCATTTTGCTGATACAACAGTTACAATTTATCTTTGACATTGCGGACATTTTTGGCAGTGTCCAGTGAAAGACGATCCAAGCATTCGATATAATACATATCATAAGTCACTCGCTCAAATACGTACGCACATACTGGTTTGTATTAACTCGGAAGTAGTGATTTTTTCACGTAAATAATCACCTGTTTTTATATTTCAATTAATATCACTTCAATATTCTTCTTCACATTAATAGCATATTTATATTACTGATTGTTTACCGATTTATTTGAGAAATTATGTGGTTATGGATTTAATCATAATTTTCTAAGCAAAGTAAGTAAAAACCAAACACAGAAATATTAAACGGATGATAAACGCGTTAAGCAGTTTATTATGCTAGTATTTTTAAAAAATTAAGGTGATAATTATTTGATGCTTTTTTATTGCGGATTTTCGACGAAACTGCATATTTGAAGGTATACATAAAGAATAATTATTAAAAAAGAAAGAGTACATTAAACAATATCCATGTAAAATAATATTTTACAATTCATACTCTTCGCCACTGGAACGTAAAAATACCCCAGCTAACTAAAAATTGACGTAATATAACCAGGTTCCCAGGTTAACTTTGAAATTAAAATTTCCGCAAAATCAGAAAGATGATCGTTGCCGCGCTACGCAACGCGCTTCAGGGTGTGAGAATATCAGGGATTGCATTCCGAGCAGATGCGTCGTAATTTGTTGAGAGTATGGAGAACACGTAGCTCGTAGCTCGCGGGAGCGAGTCAGAGATGGGGAGAACGCCCGGGGCTAATTAACTGTATAATTAATCGAGCGAACGAACGAACGAGCACTCGGGCGTAAGTAGCTCTAGGGCTGTCAGACGCAGAAGAGCCGTCTGACCGATGTCTCCCTGTCGGCTTCCTCATCCTGCCGCGCCTCGCTTTGAGCCTTTGTCACGAATCTCATGAATCGGGAACTCCTCGAAACAATCACGTCATTCCGCGAATCGGAGCTTCGGAGTGTTTTCGCGTCGTACTGCACGACGATTCAGCGCGATTGCAACATATCATACACGTGGAATAATATTCTAAAGTTATATCAGCATTAATGAACATCACAGATATCGGGAACATCAATAGAATTCAAATTGAAAAGAATATAGAATTCGGAAGGAGTCTCGGTAAGCTGAAGATTTTTACGAAATAATGTATCTCGATTTCTATACCCTTTCCTCCCTATCGGAAAGAGAACCGGTTGCTGTATTTATTCCAAGTCGGGTGTGAAGGGTAATCCTAAAGAAACATACTGAAGAAAGCGCCGTCGAGAAAAACATTCTTTCCCTCGTTGAATAAGGCAGTTTCGATTCGATGCGTGAGGAAAGGAAGATGGTAAAGAGGGGAATAAGCACGTGTAAGTGCTAAATCGAAAACAGGGAGAGGCCAACAATGGGCGAGGACACGTGGAAGGAAGAAAAAGTAGGCGATGGAAAGTGGGGAGAGGAGGGAAAACGCATTTCATCTGGTGCGTTCCCTTTAATTAAGGCGAGCCAACTTATCAGCTCGCCACACGCCGAAGATAGTCTCGCGGAAATTAATTGAAGCCCATTTTCCTGTGTTAGTAATTAATTTGCCCAACTATGAATGTTTGCGACATTATTGACCTTTTATTCCCCGTTTCGTGTAATGATACGATACGTTTGATTTAATACAATACTTGACGCGCTAACGAAAATTAACGAGAGATAAATTTTTCAATTTCTCATAGGCTCGAGGAGAACAGGTTACAAATGAAAAATTAATCCCTTGAAACTCCAGCTGGTATACATACACATGACCTGTATCGATCGCACATCAGGGGTTGTTCTAAATAGAGCGAGATGTTGAGAGAAGGGAGGGGCAGATGAAGGCAATAAATGGAAAAGCAATAAATAGATATGCAAATTAAAAAAAGAGCTCCGATTACACGGAGTGCATTATCGGATAGATTATTCGGCTTTTCAAAGGGAAACTGCACGCGTAGAATGAATACAGCGAGAATACCGAACTGGAGAGGGAATGAAGCAAGGTGTATAAAGGGAGGGGAGGGATATATATATATATGTATATATATATATATAATATATATATGTACATACAAGCGCACAGCACTAACAAAGAGAAGGGAAACGGATGCTGCTGCTACTGCCAGGCTAAGCCGATTCCGCGTATCTCTTGCAATTTGCAAATGAGCGACGAAATCGGATAACCCACCTCTAACTTCAACCAATTTTCAAATGCCATTCCCGTCCCATGCCTCCGAGAAGTACACCCTCGTGTACATACATGCTCCCGGGCATATGGAGGACGATCGATATCGTACATATGTATGCATCCATACAGCATACATACACACACACACATATATATATATATATATATATATATATATAAACATACATATTGTATATATTGCCTATATTATATATATGTATATTTTTCAGAAAGAGCGATCCACATCTGAAAGCAATTCTGGATATGTATGTGTTATAGATTTACAGTAGCGCTAAAAAATCTCGAAATAAAAGATCAAAACTGTACGGTGTATCAATAGTGATACTGCAACATTGCAGTGATAGATATCAAAGCAGTGGTAACCCAATCTCTCGAGTTAAAAATAACATTTTGTTATTTTTAACTTCTACATGTGTATCAAACTGTATGTGTATAAATCAATCTATTTCCGTAATTAGTTTTACAGTTAACAACGTCTATTGATGCATTTAATAAATAACCTAAATTTGAATCAAATTTAATATATTTTCTTAAGTCAAATTGTTTAATTTCATTATTTTAGTTAAATTAATAACATATTAAGTACGAACAGTGGCATCTTACAGAAATTGTTGAAAATAACTCAAATGAGGTATAATTTGACATAATATGAATTTAACAGTGTCTTTTGAAAATGTGTATTAAATTATTCTATAAATAGTCGACATAATTCCTAATATTTTTACACAGAGTTAAAGCATAAGACGTACTAAAATTATCCTTCAAAGTGTAAACCGCGCATCGAAATTATGTTTCTTTTGACGTGTTAGCTTGGACATCTTTCGAATTTTCCAACTCATTCGGCTTTTGGCTCAATCGTTTCGTCTGTGATAATCCGAGATAATCAAAGGAAAATGGATCGTCAGCCTTTTCTCGAGGGAAAACTAGCGATGGGCAGCTGCCAGGATCGTACTATGCGAAAGCGACACGTGAGGTAGCAACGTGTCAGTATTATTCTCGCGTCTCGAGCGTATCGCTCATTGTGCGTGCGTGCTGCGTGCGGATCGTCCGTCGTGGCATCGCGAATACGTATGCGTATTCCGCTGTCAGCTGTCGCTCACAATAGAGACGCTCCGCCAAAAACGGAGGCCTATTGTTAAGCTCTAATTGGCGTGCGCAATCCACGACAATACTAGGCTTCCTCCTCCCTCTTCCACACTCTACCTCGATCGATCGTTGGATCGATAAGCACTCGTTCCGCGTTCATCACCTGTCTAGTTATTTATTTATCTATTCCTCTCATCAGCCGCGCAGCTAATAATAGAGGAAACTAAACATGACGCAGTCATCTGATTACAATGCTGTCACTAGATTAATTAATCTAATTATCCTAATATATATAAAATATTTTAGATCAACGTTTTATCATGCTTTATTTATAAGTGCTTTGGTTAACATGGAATTATTTTGTACTTAATAAAGATTTCATTAACAGAAGATTTCTCACGTTTAGTTGCGTATGACGCATATGTATTATAATTGGCCATTCGTTATTTTTGACAAGAAAACAATCAAGTTTAAGTTTATTAAAAAATACTTGAAGATATATAAAATAACTCGCTAAATATGTAATATTCCGCAAAACGTAAACGAATTAAATAAAACAAGTAGAGAGACCAAAGGAAATGATAATAATCGACATAAATTCTGTCTGCTGTGTTTGTGTGTGTATGTTCATAAATATATCATTAATAAATTGCCATTCGCTAAAACGAGCTATAAAAATATCTCAGCACAGTAGTGATCGATCTCGTATAAGTTAGTCGGCGCCTTTTAATCTACACTCGATGGACAAAATAAATTTCGGTGGTTGTAGGTTGCCCGTAAAACCGAACTGCCCACGTGTTATCAAGCACAGACTGATGAGAAAATGTCGATAGATTTTCTACGTGGATGACGTAAGCTCGTCCCGTAGCATCGTTAGTGGCTGTATTGTAATCAGCAGGGTCGTTTTTTCGTGTGTTAGGGCTGGAAAATACGTGTTAAAAGAGGGTTACCCGTGTCTAAAATGAAAAAAGGCTCGTTGCCGCGCCCCTTCGAAGGTCGAACTTGATGGCCGAGAACAGGCCGATACGCACTTGTGTGCACAAACTGGATACACGCGCAGTCGATTTCATCATAATTCCGCGTGTCCGCAAATTAACGATAATTATCAACAAAACCGTCATAAATTACATTTTGAGAATGGACGTAGCGCAACGGTTTATTGCGAATACAATATTTTCCCGAACGGAAGACAGGTTAATGGGCACGTTCACGATGAAACGCAACGCTGTTAGAATAATTGAAAAGGAAACGAAACGAAAAAAAAGGAAAAAGTAAATGAATAAGCGTTTCCCGTTGTAATATATAAAAAAAAAAAAAAAGAATGGATAAATACAACGTCACGTAGAATCGCATTACAAACAGTGATCTAAGTTGCACGTCGAGGATTTTTCTTTCTCGGCAAAAGTCTCTGCAGACAAGACAGGAGAATGTCGCTCTTTCGACTATGCCCGCGAGAATTTCGTATCTTTCGTCCGGATGGAAACCAGTCGTTTGTCTCCATGGCGCGATGAGATTACGGAAGTTTCGTTAGAAATTTCCATAAACGGATTAACTCTGTTAATGCCGCGACGGAATTTAAGGGAATAGGTGAAGAGTTGAACGGTGTGTTGAAAAGATCGATTCTTTTTTTAGTTTTCTCTGTATTATGAAACTTTCCAACTTTTGGAAACTTTACCCTAAATTTTACACTGTTAAATTCATAATGTAAAATTATACCCAAGTTAAATTATTTTTAATCATTTCTATTGATCGTCAGTGCCGCTATCGAATATATTGTTAATTTGAATAACAATAAAGTGAAATAATTTAACACAATAAAATATATCAAATTTAACCAGAATTTAGTTTATTATTTACTAAATGCACATACGTTAATATACGGACAATGTTTACTTTACAATTAAGTACAAAAATGAATTGATTTAAATTTTAGCATACATATAGAAATTAAAATCGATTAAGAGAAATAAACCTATTTTTAGTTTAGCGGATCTTAATGTTTAAATATTTCACAGAGTGAATCTATATACATATCCATTACCTACTGCAAACCGCGCATCAAAATCTTTTTCGGTCTTGAAACTCAATCATGAATAGAACTAAAGTAGTAATATCACATATTAAATTCATAAGCAATTTAATATTTTTGTATTCTAATAAACATTTTAGAAGAATGTTAATAATTTGATGTTAATCTAAGCATTTAAGAACTATAAATAATTTAATTTCTTGCAAAAAATATTGTCTCAGTCGGGATTCAAACCTAGATCTTCGATATTCCATACGAATATTCTCACTATTCGATGAAAGTTCAAAACAATGAAATGTTATTTAATTCATTGCTTGATTTGTTATCTAACAGTATAAAGTTAAGACAAATAATCTGTATTTTGCCCAATATGTTGAAAGTATAAAATAATTTTCCAATCAAAATCTGTATTTACATGATAAATATCTAAGTAATTTAAAATCCATAGAACTAAAAAAAAATTAATCAAAACAGTGTGAATTTATATATGCTCCTTAACATCGTAAAACGATACATTTTTGCGAATTCAATAATGATTTATGCCAGAAAACTTGCTGAACCGGCTTCATCGTTCGTAAGAGACGAGCGATTATATTAACTGAATTTGTTAACTGGCCGTCGCAACACGTTCTTTGCCGCCCAAGTCCATTCAGAGAAACCGGTCCAGCGACGAATCCATCGGCACAAATGGACCTCAAAACGTTCGCGCACGCGGATGAGATCCTTTCAGCGATGACACGTAAAGGGTCGTTGTACCGAGTACTGACTTCGCGCTACGAATAGCGGTGCTGACAGCTGACGCGTGCTCGTCGCGTGCAGCACACAATAAAAGCAGCTGTATTTCTGTGAGTGTTATGCCGTTATTACTCGCGCGCGCGCACGATGCAGGGAGACATTATCAATATGCGACTAACAAGTCGACGTCGTGGAAGAAAATCCTCTCTGGTTAAATAGAACGTAACGGCATAAGGGAGGTCGACGGAATCGACCTGCGCAAAAACGACAAGAACTGTGATTTGCATCTATAATTTGCAAGACCCATCTTAAACAGATCATTCCTAAAACAAACTAAAGCGGACAATTTTGTTGAATATCTAAAAATTTAGCTACAGACTCGAAAATATTATATAATTTTGTTAGTTAAACTGTTAAAATAATTATATACACTAAAAGAAGAATGTACTTTTCAATAAATATTTGCTAAATAAAAAATAATAATGGTTCAATTAATGATTCTTGTATAAAATAAATGTACGTTTAGTAGGTACATTTTTTTCTCTATAGAACGCTCAACTCTCTCTCTCTCGTTGCCAAAATGTTAAAACTTTTTGCAGCGGTTGTCATTGATGTTTAAGCGTTCTACACTGAGAAAAATGTAGTTTTAATAAATATATTTAAATAGTATCAATTAAATTTATTTAAAGAGTAAATGCATATAAATATGATAGTTAATCAATAATTACTGTACGAAATAAATACGTCTTTATATTTAATAAATATTTAGTTGGTACTATTGAGATAAATTATTTATTAATGTTTAGTAGGGAGAAGTCCCCAGCTGTGTGGTTGGACGGCGCTGATAACCAGTATAACTGGACAGTATCTATATATCGGGTGATTTATTTTAATCTTAACGGGCAAATATATCTCGAAAAATACAGACGACACGGAAAAATGTTTCAGACAAAAGTTATATGATTCGGAAGGGGACATAAGATGGTATCATTGGTTTCCCCCTACAACTTCTACGTGGTATACCTTAGATAATGCTAATGCCGACGGTATACTGTAAGCGCTAAAAGAATCCTACTCATTGCAATCGATAAATTAAAAATATTGTTTATTTTTGATGTGCAATACAGTAGAGTATATTATGGACAAAAAACATAAATAATTCTTTTGCAAATTCATTACAAAAAAAAAATATCATATGCGTTTGAGGAAACGACTGCATACGTTTTCTGAGATTAATCTATCGATCTAGATTCTAGAATACGAATACGTGAACTTCGTGATTGTGCGTGCGCGTAAAATAGAGGAAGGAAGAAGTAAGAAGATCGAGTAGATAAGAAAAACCTAGCGTTCTATTTTTCTCTCTCTTTCTCTCTCTCTCTCTTTCTCCCCCTCTCTTTCGCCTACCAGTGAAGAAAGAGAGCTGGACTTCTCAGGGACTAATAGTGCACGAAGGGTCGTCTCAGGAAGGCATTACGAGAAAAAGAGCGCCATTAAAGGCGAGTTTAGGGGAGAGAAACGACTTTAAGTGCACGCTTAACCATACCTGTGTTAGTTGTTAAGCCAGCGGTTAAACCTTTTCGTCTCTGCTCGAGAGAAGAAAGAATGATGATAATAGCGGAGGAGGCGCAACAGCAAAAAGTACATAAATACACATTCATCAGTCATTATCCTAAATTTCGATTCTAACGACATCGTGTCATTTCGCGAATAATTTCGAAAAGTTACGAGCGTGTTTATAACCGGTTATCATCAGCTGCCGAACATTTTCGTTAAGTAAAAGATCAATTCCAAATTTCTCGAAGAATCTCACTTGCACGGGGATGTCCCGCGTATTTACGGCTGTTCCACGTACGATCTCCTTTACGTCGGCAAGATCGTCCGCGGGGCGAACTCGCGCAAACCAGAGGCTCTTCGTTTCGTCCGCTCGGAAAATATACCGGTGTATGTGCAAGCTTATCGTATTTCACAAGGAATTTAACCCGCTTCTCTACGGATAGATGTGAGTACGCGCGCACATGCATGCTGCAACGGAATTTACTCTCTATAATACAGCGGACCATGCGATAAAACATCGGCGACGATGACACTTCTCCGGCTCTCGGTGCGCTGCGGGGCTCATTTTTCACATGCGCCAACACCGTCGTCTGTTGCGCGATCCGGTGCATAGCGCGTAACGATTTACCCAACCTGTCTCACTGGAATATTTCGTTGCTCCGAGTATCGTAAGATAAATGAGATCGCATCAGGGAAAGTTACTCGTCAAACAAAAAACCGATAAATTAAATTAAATTTGAAGATATATGCAGGATCATATCCCTATCTGTAACGTCTGTACAGGACGATCTCTCATAAGAAAGGTCGATTTTACTAAATCGATTAAGGTATGGAAAAAAAAAGACGCTATCCTATTCATGCTTATTGATAGCTATCGTTCATTTTGCGCTTACATTAAATTGCTTCAACAGAAAAAGTAGCTTTGCAACTGTTGTGAGATTCTTCAATATGATTACTTTATACATTTAAATTCAATGAGAACTAAAGGCAAGAACTAATCATATTGAAGAATCTTAACATATACAACAGTTGAAAGCAGTTATTTATTATCTATTGCTGTTCGTAATATATTTATTTTCCTTCAAATGTTCTGAAACAAGAAAGACTAGGATATGATAGGATAACGTAAGGGAAACGTAAAGTTTTATGACGCATAATAAATATCTCAGTTTTTCATTCTACTTCGACACGAAGAGATATGCCTATTAATATACAGTTTGATTTCGTTTTATACTCGCGTACGATTTTCTCACCAGCGGATATACCAAGAGACCTCCCTTTTTCTATCTCTGACACTCTCGTTTGAGGCAAGCCTCGTTAAGTGCCTCGATAACTCCGCCGCGCGAGAACAAGTGAGCTCATGATTGAGCGCGGCGAGGAAGAACCAGTTTACTGACACGGAGTATCCACCTCGATTTCCATTCATCGGTTAGAGGGAGGAAGAGAAAAAGAGAGAGAAAGAGAGACGATCGGTCTTGGTTACCGGCAACGGAAGGTCCGCCCTCGTTGCCGCGGCTAATCTAACGCTTCCAGACGATGGCCGTTAGTCGATGTAATCCATCAAGCGGCTCGCTCTTCCGGAAGAGGAGCCACGGCCAGATCGCCGATGGGATGGACCACCTCACTCCGCGCTTCAACAACGAGAGCTCTTTCGCTAGCTTTCCAGCTTTTTCGGTCGGTGGACGGTTCCGTCGTTAATTGCGAGGAAGGGTGAAGCTGGAGTGAGAATCACTCGCGTGGTGCTCGACAACGACGATGAATAGCGAGGGTGAATGTATCTCTTTTGAATACGACTAGATAATTATAAAGGAATATTTGTAATTTTAAAAAAAGAAAACGAAAAGTAGGTAACATAGAAACTGTGATGAATAAGACTAAAGTAATAAAAAATAGAGCGTGCAATTTGGATAAAATATTATTTGATTAACAAGGCATTAACTTACAAAATTTTTTTTTTCTACAAAATTTTATTAAAGTAAACATTTTGTTAAAAAAAAAATTTGTATATCTCTTATCATTTTAAGATAAAATTACACGAAATAATCTGTGTGCTCAACAGAAACTTGATATAATCTCAAAAGTTAGTTTGATTATCTTGATCGTCCGCCAGCAACATGAAATTTTAACTCTTCCGTCAGCAATATGAGTCATCGAGAAACAGAACAAAATTTTTTATTATTTTGAATGACATAACAGTCTAAAAAAATTCCGGTCTATACTTGTCAAAGCTTTAACAACAATTTTTTCCCATCGTAGAACTCGGATTGTACTTTACATATTTTTTACAGACTTACCTAAATTAACCTATTAAAATTCACAATTAAAATACCGATGGTCGACCTTTTAAGATCCCATACTGTTGTGGAGGGTTAAGTTTTTAAGCGATGGAAGAGAAGAAACGGAAAAGAGAAAACGGGAAAAGAATGAACCATCAGTGATTCGAATCAGCGATCGGCTCGCTTGGCTCTCGCGAAAAGAATCCAATTCTCGATGCAGAAGCGTCTAATTATCGGATCGTTCTTTTTACGAGAACGGGGCAACCTTTGCGCGCCCGCGTATCGCGCTTTGCTCACGGATCATCAGTCACGGTTGTTTGCCGCGGAAAACCGTCAGTCAACCCTTTTTTCCCGTCGCCGTCGACGTCTCTCCGCCCTCGGCTTTCCACTCTGGAGAATCGTCTTCCGACTCTCGCAAGCGGGGCGGTTCAACGTAAAAAGCTCCTTTCGCGCGAGGCAACCGCGACATCGCGACGTCGCCGTTCTCGTGCGTCGTCGTCGTCGTCGCCGAGAGTCGATAATAAATGCAGAGCGATCGCTAGCGCGTCTAGCAGCTAACGACCGGAGTTCCAGCCCTTCTATGTAAATCAGCCGTCGTTATCTTTCGTAACGGCGCCGTATCTACTCCGTTAACGTTCCCCGTGAGATACAAGATACCCCACCCCGCCCTCGCGCCTCACCCGAAACTTCGATTACGACGGAAGCTGCGGAAAACTTCGTGAATGGACCAAAAGCGTGGCCCAAAGTTACGGTCCGGGGGGGCCCTAGGAATCGGATGAGACGATAAACAGAACAATGGAGGTCTCCGGGTTCCGTGACAGGACACTGATCTTATACAGCGCGTGACTGGAGACAAAATACACCAAGTATCTCTTCGTACGGCCGATCTACACCGCACAATGTATACCCCCGACTATCGCAGACAATTTACTTGCACAAACCGTTATATCGAATTACATTTACACCATCCAACGTGCCTTTATTATAGAGCAATCGAGTGTATAAACTTGGTAGCGCAGCACCCAAAAATAAAAAAACATTTTTGAAAATATATAATCAAACACTAAAAATACCGAGCGATTATTGTTGATTGGTTCTACTTTTTGGATTAATATTATGTTGATATCCCCCCCCCCCTTGGATAAAAGATATGATTCTAAAATATTTTGATTTTTCAACAATTATGCCCTTCAACAATTATACGAAATATTTGGTTTTTCATCATTTTCCTTATTTTCATAGTAATTTATTCGTTTGGTCTTTTTTGGTGCGACAACAAGAAACATTTACTTCTATTGTTAATGAGTAAAGTGTATTTAAAAGAATTTAAAAAATAAATCTATACATATTTATAAAAACCCGGAATCGCTCCTCGTTTCTGAGATACACACGTAATGTAAGAAAAATATATATTCCACGTAATGAGAATAGAGACAAACGAGTCGGGAAAATCGGCGATAATGAAGATAACGACGTCCGTATCTAACACTAAAAACGCAACGCTGTGCTTTGTGCGACGGGCACATTAACGCTAATATCGCACGCCATAATTTATGTCTTGCGAAATGCGTTCTTTATGACCGCACAGAAACAGGGCGGAAAGGAGAGGGCATAGTAAACGCAGAGTAACGCGAGCGGTGATCATCTTTCTTGGCAAAGTGTAAGTAACGCGTAAGTAATGCCGGCCAAGAACAATTGTGATCGTTAACGTCGCGACAATGAAAGCGACCACCACTCTCTTGCTTCTCCTGCAGAAACTCGCGTTAAAAGACATAATGCATGTAAGTATATCACCATGAAATTTATTACGCAATTAATTACGAATATATACATGTCGCAATCCGTGGATTACCTTGAATCCAATTCACTTCCTGCGACCGTATCACTATCGGCTGATCGAAATTATCTATCGGCCTGTTCCCCGTGCGCGTTCGCGCGCGGATGATATTACGTGTAAATCGAGATTGACAGCGTCAAGGCTCTGTGACGTCGATCGGGTTGACGGGCGGCGGGAGAATGCCCTGAGGATTAGCTATAATAGCTATCCCATTACATAATCTCATTGTCTACCTCGGATATCGTTGCACGAGGTCTCGAAAAAAGATTGTGACGAATAGCGAAACATGTGTGTATTGTAATGCGAAAAAATCAACTCAGAAATAAAATTCAACCTCTCCTTAGCCGTAAGCTGCACTCGCTTTGTACGCTCACGCGCTGTAAGCTTCATTCTATTCTATCTTTATTGTTCATTATATGCAGAAGGAAGAGAGAATGAAGCTTACAGCGCGTGAGCTCCAAAAGCTGACGCAGCCTTATACCCATCTCCAGCAATGTAAATTAACTTTAATCTTGGTTCTCAACTTATTCTTCAGCTTTTTCTAATTTTTAGAATTAGAAAAAAATTAAGAGTAAGTTGAACGGAAATTAAAATTAATCTACATACATTGTAGTGAAAACGAGCATTAAGTCTTTTTCAACCTCTCCACCCTTTATTTCTCTCTCACTCTCTTTTTCTTTTCTCGACAGTAGTCTTGTTATCAAATATTTTGCTAAATTAACACTTCTACTAATTCCTGATATTAGAAAAACTGACAGGGTGCTCCGTGATATTTTTCCAGAGATTTCTACGATTGGCCATTTCCTTCGAAACTTAACGGCACACTGCGGATCACGTGTTAATGCAATTACCGTACTTACGATAAATTTACAGAGGGAAGTAAAGACAAATTGGAAGAGTGAACCGTCGCGGTCGTAAAATACGATCCCGTCCTCCTGACCCCTCGTTGGCAATTTTACTTTTCCTCGTTTGTCGATTCGAGTGCGAAACACTTCTTCGAGGTAGTTGCACGGCAATTATGTTAAGTAACGAAACTCGTTTAGTCCACCGATAGCCGGTGCAAAAGAGTATTTATATTTCTAAGAGAAAACTCAAGCAATTTTTCTCTCCCCCCCCCCCTCCCCCCCGGATCGTCCTCGCTCGGAAGTTTTTTTACTGATAAAATTGATCGTACATAGCGGATGGAGAATTATCCTGCCGTCGTGGGTACGTTTCCGCGATAACGGGGCCACGCCCGCTGTTGCGAGGGAGGAAATGAAAAAGGGGGTTGGCGGGGACGAGATCGGGCTCTACGGGGGTAATACCGGAGGATGAGCGCATCGGGGTTGCGAAAGTTACCTCGCAATAAAAACGGACATCGGCGCGGCTTTCAATAAGTCGGACATAAACGTCAGTTCCTATTCAATACAAGCAATTTATACAATTTATAGACATAACAGATATGTAATATGATGATTCACAGTCACACTGATGCTCACGGTCATTTTCTGTGAAATCTCACGCTAATCATTCATTGATAATACTTAAATAAAGTAAATGCAAAAAAATTATCTTTTTTTTGAAAATTACATTTGCTATACCTAATCGCTGTAATTCTAGCATTTATAATGCAACTGCGGTGATCTGATAAGTATAAAATGAATAGAAGATAAATCGATATCCCTAAAATTATATGCGCGATAAAAACACGATGCGAACACGTTGGTTTATTCAAAGCCCCCAAAGTGCATCAACGTATATTGAATCTGCATATTACATGCGGCACTCCCATTGATACGTTGCCGTCCACAAAGAACAATAAACAAGGCTTGTCCGCCGTGTACCGAACGACCGTCGTAAAAGATGCCGTAACGTTAAAGCCTCAGTAAGGTCTCTCGATGACATCTCCCCGAGGAACGGAGTGTGCGAACTAGAAATTAAGAGGAAGCGGATATATACTGTGTCCGGGAGAGTTTCAACCAACTCGAGATAAGGCCGTCGGCTGGCGCGTTGCGGTAGGAGTTCATAAATTATTCGAGCTGGGAGGACCGAAATAGCGGTGCGAATGCTAAGGTTAGTAAGGATTATTCACAGCACCCCCAAAGCCGTATTATTCAGCATTGGTACCTACTCTCGCACTCCCGACTCTTTGCTCGCACAATTGTCGCGTTCTTCTCTATTACCTCACCCAAAAGTCCTTTTTCTCGTTCGTTTCCTAACGTTTAACATCCTTCACGCGTCCACTAGAAACTACCTAATACGGTGTGCGTTCTTTGCTTCGCTATTTCTTTTTATTTCAAAATTAAATCTTTTTTAAAAAGTTTTACGTATAAAGATGTAGAAAAACGAACAAAATTCTTACAGAAGAATTCCTTTGTACTTTATTCGGTTTTAATTAATTCAACATTGTTTCGCATCGTGCTTCTGCCAGTTGATTCTACATCGTTGAGTTAGAAGTTACGAATAAGACAATTATTCCAAGAACAATGGAATTCCGTGTGCGTGCGGTATAATTTGCGATTGTAATTGAGCGCCTGCAAATATCCATACAATGCCCGATAAACGAGAGAAAAAAAAATTGTTACAATTATCATAATTTAACTATAATTTACAGTCATTTTCGATATCAACTATATATTTTTTGGTAGATCTATAAATTGTATCATTATTAACATCATAGCAGTAATAGTAACTATATATAAAAATGGAATATCTAACCATAATTACTTTACCATGCAATTATAGTTGCGAATACTTTTCGCTTAGTTCCTTCCGCATGTCCGAGTGACTAGCGTTCGCATTGTGAACCGTCTCTCATAAAACCGGATTCAAATCAAGCAAACGAGCGTGAACAAACTCAAATGAATTGTACAACAGCACTGTCGGCGTTCATTGAAGCAAGTTGTTCATTCGTGTTTGTTTACGTTCTCTTGCTTGGTCTGGATCTAATTAATGTTCATTTCTACTAATCCTGATTAATATTAATCTCGATTCAATTTAAGAAGTAAATACAAATTTCTACCAACATAGATTAATTTCAATCTCGGTTCAATTTACTCTTCATCTTTTTCTAATTCGTAGAATTGAAAAAAGATGAAGAATTAATTGAACCGAGAGAGATTAAAATTAAATCACATTAATAGAACGAGCATAAAAAAATGAAGACTAAGTTGAATCAAGATTAAAGTTCTAATCCAGAATGATGGAAACGGGTATTAATATCGAAAGAACGATGAAAAAAAAATAATACAAAAACTTCATTTATGTAAAAACAGAATCCATCGAATGCGCGTAATAAGAAGAAATACAGAGACGAGTAGCAATAATCGCAAGGCCTCCGCATTTTGGTTGGGAGAAAATATACATAGTTCAGAAACTCTCTTTTCGAGAGCAATTAACCCTCATTCGGACAAGCTGAGTCCGTCGAATATAACTCAGAAAATTTTAACTTCTAGATTCACTTTCAGAAATAAGCTTCTACTAGGAGCCTTCTAGACCGGTATTTATAGTCGAATCTTATATTCAAGACTGTCTCAAGTACAATCTTAAAATTTCACAAACCAATCAGAGGGCCGCATTAGCATCTTAAGACGTTACTTAAGACGATCTTGAAACAAGAACGAATTATGAATATCGATCCTAAACTCCGCGGAAAGAACAAGATAACAAGAGAAATAAAGCGATATCAAAACGTCAGCCTGAAAAGAAGGAAACGTCACGGAACACACGATGGGGAAACCGTATCTACGAGAAAAATCCGATTTGCAGAAAGCTGCGAAACTCGTGGGGCGTGTTGCCGTATGTAACGGTTACCGTAATCGAGGATCGATAAACTTGCGAGTTGCGATACGCAGGCAGTCTCATCAGAGCGTACCGCAGTTCGTCGAGTCCCTGTTATTATATAAGCCTCATCTATTTTTCTCTCGCTCTTTCTACCGAGAGATTGTATCGCATGTTGTAATAATGACGTACTTGTGGACTTGTCCTGAGGTGTCGGAGCGAAACGGTAACAATGAAGTGAGTCGTGGCTTTTTACGGAACAACGCTTTCGTCGAGATATTAGCTACTGATACCCGTATCGCCAAAAGCGACGATGCTTGAAATAATTAAATCATGTTCTTACGCGCCAACGACAGACACGAAGCCAATCAACTTGCGTTTTAAGCCGGTTCTTGGCGCGGCGCGACAAAAGGGAGAAGAAGGCGTATTCCTGCGTATATCTCGCGAAAGAATTGTTGTCAATAATTGCGACCATACGATATCTCAGCCATTAAAATTCATAACTCCTCTTTAGGTAATTCTACGTTATAATAAACAAATTTTAAAAAAACAGAGCTAAGTAAATTAGACTAAATTGATAAAGACGTTTTTTATACTTGTAACTATACAATTGCATGCCATAATTATGGTTATTACTGCTACTATAATAGTAATAATATAATTGTATTTATATAATTCTATAAAAAAATATATATAGTTGATATAACAAAAGTATATAGTACTATTTATTATCACAAAAGTGACTGAAATCGTTACAATTTAGTTATAATTTATAAAGATTTTTAGGCTAAAATTACATTTTGTATGGTTGGCCTAAAAACAGACAATAAATTACAATTAAATTATGATAATTGCAACAATTTTTATGATAATAATAACTATATTTACAATCAGTTTTTTGTGCCAATATAGACATTTTTTATAGAACTATAAATATAATTATGCTATTATTAGTAAAATTATAGTAGTAACGATAATTATTATACCACGTATTTATAGTCATAAATACCGAAAACTTCTTTCTCAGTATAGTCACATTCTTTACCGGAAATAAATATTGATTTACACTAAATGCGACTATGTAACGGAAACCACATTAAGTGCTTTTATTGAATAGCGCTTATATACGTTAATAAATGTGTAAACCGAAGCACTGATGTACGCAAATAACGGTAGAATATTCAGTGATAATATTTCACGAGCAGTCGCGCGGACTATGTACACGAGTGCGTCTGTAATTATTCGTCGCGCTATCGTTATTTAACTAGATGTATCGCTAGCCGTAAAGCGATCGTAGTCATAACTCACTCGACATTTTACGCATGCGTGACAAATGGATTTTTTTCTATAGGATCCACGCGATATTTCGGATAATCGCTCGCCCGCCGATATGATTCTGGCTTTACTGCTGGGCGATTAATGACGCGCAACTCGGAAGCGCGTTCGCCAAACGACCATTCGACGCGTCAGTTTTAACAGCGAGCTACCGGTTGTACGCGCAAAATCGATAATCAAATTAAATTAATTTTAAAACAACCAATGCCTTCAGACTGAATTCGGAATCACATCTACATTAACTAGCAGCTACGATTATCTCAAAAATGACTACTTCTTCGTATCAGTTATCGAATAAGCCATGAAGACATTTTATCTTCGTATGTATATCGCATGACATTAATTATGCAAATGAATTGGCTTGATGGCTGAGTCGAATCAACATTATCATCAAACTGATACATCGTGAAACAATTTCACGAATGAGGCAGGAATGACGTTGTCCCCATCAGCTGGTTCCGGGTTTCTTTTAAACAAATTATTACATTGCATCGTGAATAAAGCTAAATGAAACATTAACATTAAACCGCTATAAAAATTTGCTACTCAAATTTCATGTTATATTTATGCAAAACATTTTTATGAATAAAGCTGTCCTCTTTACCTCGGTCGTAAAAAAAAAAAAAAAGAATGTGGCGTGTTTCTCGTGTCATACTTTCGGCTAAGAAAGCGTCCCAGCTGTTACATGTTAATGTCGCTTAATGACTTACAAATAAATTGCCAGTGATGTGTCGTGACTCATCCGTAACGAACGGCACCGCGAAGTCCTTGAGAAAAGTGTTAACACCTGCGAGAACTACGCGCACCGATGCACGTAGAGCCTGACGATCGTTTATCGTCTAGGAATCGCTTACTTGGTCTTTAAAAGAACGTTTCACCGACGATGAGTCAGTAAGAACCCGATCTCCGTCGCGAGATTGCATTTTCTACTGCGATCGCATAAAGATAATCGGGCATAGGAAAGAAGAGAAACTCACCATCACTTCATGTTAACGTATTAATCATCGTAAGCTGAATATGTGTTCGCTTATTAACATTGAGAAGCAGTATTTCTTTATGTAACGACGTCTTCCCGTATTCTGAGACGTCAGCCCGTAGCCGCAAAATGGTAGATAATGTGCGCTTTTGAATTGAGTGGCTAACAACGCTGAGTAATTCTTTCGCCGCCGCGGAACATTTAAAACTTATGATTCATATTCGAAGTCGTAAAATAAGTGGAGAATCATATAGTCTCGTCCAAAAGCTTGTCAATATGTATATGCGTTTAAAACCGCACACGACAAATTTAATATGAAATAAAAATAAGCAAGGAATACACGCGTGAGACAAAAGGACTCACCTTCTTTGTTGTGTAGAGTTTCCGGCCTTGAAGTAGCATGTACATCTTCTTCCAACCGTTCGAGCTCGCATTTCGCATCCACACCATGCTAAATACGTACGGGCACTCACTGTCCTCCCGTAACAGGTAATTCTGCAATATGAGCGTGAGCAACATACATTTGCCGTTTTAGCCAGCGCCGTTTTCATTCGTGATGATCGCATTGGCAGGAAATTACACGTGTACTCACCCTTAACGCACTCTCGGCTTCGGTAAATGTACCCCTCTCTTCCCCGCTGGGAAATGCAATCATGTCCGCGGGAAAAAATTGCTGCAAAAAAAATTGGAGAGATATCTCTATGTACTCTGTTATTTTTTTACATTTGAAAACGGACATCAAGAAAAGTGAATTTTAAATCGTTTCTAAAATTGATGAGAATGAATTCTCGGAGAGAAGAGTGTGTGTGATGTGAAGACAAATCTAAAATATTTCAGGAACGAGAATATATAAATATCTCTCCCGCAAGTATTTCGAAAAGCGATTCTATAAACACACACGCATTACCTAAGAATCTTTTTAAAGATTTCAATGGATGGAAACACGAACATTCACATGCGCAAAGAGTATCTCCTTGTAGTTAGAGGAAAAAGAAAAAGTTTCGAGATTTCCCCGAAGAGTGTCGATTACGATGTTTCAATTTCCCAAGTTTCTACGCTCGTTATTCCTTAATTGGCCAATCATCGGCGAAACTACAAGATTTATGAACCCAAACTGATTGAATTTCAAAACCGCTAATTGATATCAGTTCAAAGGTATTAATTATAAAATCTTAATAACTTCGAAGCTTCGCTAATAAATCGATATCTCTTTACACATATCATAAAAATTAACAAGATACAATAAAATGATAACTGCAAAATATAAATAACGTGTTATGTTGAAATTTTTTGTCTACACAATCTCGATGGATTGAGTTTGAAATGGGGCTGCATACTCAATCCTGTAAAATCCCAGGACACAAATGTTCCAATCAATACTACCCGAATCCTTGAGACCCCATACCCCGCCAATCAGAAAAACGTCTCTCGTGCCATCTAACAATCTCTCTCAAAACTTCTCTTACATATAACCGCACGTCGGTAAAGACGAGAGATCCACTAACAGAATATTCTCATACCGACAATGTTCACAGAGATACCGACGAGTAATAAAATATCAAATACCGAATTAATATTTAATATTATTCAAGAATATCAGAAAAAAAACCTAAGAATGGATCCTGATCTTTTTCGTGTACCAAACCTTGGAGGGTAATGTTCATGTTTTTGTGGTTCTTTTCCATACTATTACGTGGATTAGACAAAGATGAACAATCGAAGTTGATTATCCGTCCTTGTCTGAGCCACGTAATAGTATGGAAAAGAACCACAAAAACATGGACATTATCCTAAAAAATTTGGTACACGAAAAAGATCGTGATGTCCACTCTCAGATTTCCCTCTGAAACTCTTCACTATCAACTGAGTCTGAAGATAACTGAAATCCCTAATATTACCGACATTTCAGACCCACAAAAAAAACTACAATTTCGTAAAAATACAATATCGATATGAACATACGCATGACATATATATATTTATGTAATGGAATAAATATAATATACACGTTTAAATCAAATGTTGGTCAAAAATTGATCGGTAAATTCAGGATCAGACACTTTATCTAGAGTCGGCAGTACCTTGTGGTAATTTTAAATGCAACTAAAACTATAGCTTGACTGGTAAACTCAGTCAGTCGGTAAGTTAACTACTCTAGATTGAGCAGAATTTGCCTTTTGATGTAATAACAAAGAACAAAAAAATTTTTTATTTTTTGAAAATTTTGACATATGCTCTTCAGAAATGGATAATTAAAGATGCAGCTTTTTTTTGCAAAATAACAAAATTATCTATTTTTTTTACTTACCACAGGCTTAATGAACACTTCGTATTTCAGGAAGTCTTGACTAAAATAAAACCTCCTTTCGTATTGAGAAGCGAACATTTCCAATTCCCTATGAACAGCAAGAATATCTTCGTGGTCTTCTAAGGTACGCTCTGCAACAGAATAATTCATCCTATTTACGACAAGTATATTGCTGCGATGTTAATATCAACACAGTAATATATATTTAGCGACTTTTTAAAAATATATCAAATAGTATTTGAATACTATTCGATATCTGTTTTAACAAAAAAAAAAGAACAGAACATATTTGCTACGGCATAAATAATAATAAACAGTTTGACATTTCACAATATTTCTGGTCTTAAAATATTTATTTCTTTTTATAGCAAAATTAATTTAACTTATTTTTATAAGTTCTAATAAAGCGGGTTTTAGGACTGCAGTTAATGCAGATCTTGTCATGCAATTAATTTATAAAATGATTCCACGGAAAGCACATTAGCCTGACATTTCGCCCGAATCTCTAAACAAACATTCCATACGGAGACAGCCGTGAGTCGCGTCTCTGACCTGCACCAAGCTCCTGGAGGTTTCGCCCGCTATTGATTCTCGGTTGCATTATAGAGCTCTGTGCCGTCTTTACGGCCTCTCCAACCCCTTTCCTCCCTTCTCTCTTTACCCCTCACCATGCACACGTTATTTCCGATCTCGTTCCGAGTCAATGCCGTAGAGAAAATTTAGACGACTGAAGTTTTCTCGTTGCGTTAGAGGCTCATTGAGTCACCTTGAGGCTTCCCCTTCGGCTTGGTATGCCCCGAACTTTTAACAAATTATCCGTCTTTTACGAGCGTGCTGATATTTTTGTAAATAAATTATTTGTTATCAAGTCCTTGAATAGCTCTCGAGTGCATCGCATGCAATAATCACAAAAATACTTCGAAAATATCCGCTGATTCTCCTGCACATTTCCCTATTCAAACATATTTGTCTCCATCCACGTTATCAATAAACGCGATAACAATTCCGATATCGAATTAAACGTTTAATTCTATAAATTCCATCCATTATGTTTGGGTATACGTTCATCACATTTGTGTGAATTGCGTATGCATTCCAATAATATAAATATTAAATATTGTACATGTATACATATAGATATATATGTATAATATATAATCAAATGTACAGAATATTCATATTTCTCTAAAAAAAAAAAAGAGTTAATGAAAAACTAATGATTCTACGAATAACATTCTATGGCGAGTAATCGTTACAATTGTAGACTATATGTGTGGTCGATGACACATTGCTATTCGCACGTGAGCACGAAGCATAGAACTTGTTGATTGATTATTGATAAGTACATTTCCGAGAAAATGCATAGAGTCACTTGAAATAATCGCAACAGAAATATCACACAATACGATATTATTTTTGGTTATATTTATAATATGACCAAATATTTTATTAATATTACATACCGATTCCTAGTTTCGGCCACGTTTCAATTATCGACCAGGCTGCACCGATCGTGTTCCTCTTGACTTTGAGCAACTCACATAGGTCGATCGTTCGTAGATTCTTCTCCACGACCACGGTCGTAAAAGAGTGATCGTTGTTATAAAATCGCAATTCTTCCTAATTAAATAAACGTTAGAAATTAAATTAAATTAATTCGCAATCTTTTTCTCTTATAAACCTCTTTAAATTTATCTACTGCGTCGTAAATAAATTATGAATATTTTGTTTTATATAATTTATATTTTATTTTGTAATCAAATAAATATACATAAATTAATAAATCAATGATAATAAATTTTTGTTTTATAAGGGTATGAGAAAAATTTGTATTAAAATTTATATTGTACTTTTTAATCATTTCGTCATATTTATGAATTTTATTATATTTATTTTTATTTTTTTCAATATAATATGTAGATTCTACTTATATAAATTAAACACAATATAAAAATTCATTATTTTATACATATACTCATTTGTTCGATTTTTCCGATTACACATTGCATGTTTGTTACAACGACATAAAATCATCAGTTGTTTGTAAACGGAAACATAAAGAAAAAAAGTAAAACATACTTTAAAATACACACTTATTTCAACTTGTTCTCTGGAAAAGTTTATTTCTTCTTTTAGTTGTATCATTGTGTAGTAATGCCTGTTTCCACCAATGCAGATTAATTTTAATCTCAATTTAACTTACTGTTCATCTTTTTCTAATTTTTAGAATTAGAAAAAGATGAAGAGCGAATTGAACCGAGAAGTTAATCTGCATTGGTGGAAATGGGCATAAGTGAGCAATATTTAATCAAGAAATAGTACGACACAGACAGCGCGAGATTTCAGCACAAGATAATAATACATACCTGTCTTTCACTGTCGATCAAATCTTGGTCACTTCTTCGACTCCTTCGCATCGTGCTGTTGAGTTCGAAGATCGTGAGATTGGAACCAAGCCGCTCATAGCTTGCGGCTCGATTACTCGGTAGCGTTGAACTGCCGTCAATGCAGGAGCACATCTTCGGGAGCCAATCTGTAAAGGCCCAAGGAGATACTAGAGAGAGATTGATATGGCGCGTCGTGATCAACAAATAAAAGGGAAAAGGGCTACACGACTTAAAAAATCGCAAAGAATGTCAATCTGTTAAAAACGCTAAATCTACTATATAAATATACTGGCAA
Source organism: Cyphomyrmex costatus (assembly GCF_001594065.2). Lineage (NCBI taxonomy): Eukaryota > Metazoa > Arthropoda > Insecta > Hymenoptera > Formicidae > Cyphomyrmex > Cyphomyrmex costatus. The sequence goes on along the minus strand of NW_017280495.1, from coordinate 443,519 downwards.
AGAGGCGTAAGAGCGAGCCCGCTGTACTAAAGATCTATTTTACAACTTGGGCTTCACAGGATCTACATAGTCGGGATGGAGCCACTGCATTATCGATGAGTGAACGTGGCCCCCTCTCGTTTCAAGAGACACAAAGAAAAAAAGGTAGTGTTCAAACATCAAGGACAAAATATGACGTCGTGCTGTGAAATCGCAGCAGTTCTCGGGCGAATTTTCCGAATAGCAATAACTGTACGTCGGAATATCGAGGCGCAGGGATATAAGGTAGATAAGTGACTACACATGTGCTGCGACATTGAAGACACGTTGTGCGTAGTGCGTGAGTCGCGTTTTATATGTAAGCCGTTGTAACGCGGATATTTACACTTCGCGGAGGTTGCGCGCAATTTTGCTGGTGCTCGTCTCCGAGTCGCCTTCTCTATCTTATTCTATAGAGTGACGATGATATATCAAATACGAGTCGTAGTTATAGAGAGCTCTTAACGAGGAGAACCTAGGAAAAATATATATCGCTAATACGATGGAATTGCCGTATGCAGACGTCTTTAGAGGGCATGCGGGTCACATTTCTAATGTAAATCGTTGGACGGTCGAGTAATTTCAAACAGGAAATACCGATCTTCTATTGAGATGAGTCGATCCTGTTCCTGACTCACTCTAACTATTTAGGATCCATATTATCGTACGTATTTACGTAAATTCATTTATGTTATGAAAAAATATTAAGAAAAATTACTGTATATTTATGTATAAATAAATTCCATTTGGATATCACTTCTATTATATACTTATTAAAATTTTATATGTTCTATTTGCAGATAAAAGTCAATAAAGAGAATAGTTTTATAAATAAATAAATAGAAGTATAAACAATACTGTTTCAATAAAAATATTTTTAACAAAATGTTAATTCAAAGAATAATTTTTTTATAACAAAATTAATTCTTATAACAAGTATTAAAACAGGTAAAAATTAATAAATGATCAGTAAACAAAAATAGTGTATTTGATGCGTAAGACAAAAAGGATCATTTGTTTATTATAAAATTTTTTACTAAAAATTAATTTAATTAAAGCATAAAACTGCTTAATTTTACAGACATACACAAGTAAAGAAAAATATTATAAAAAATATAAATTTTTTATTTTATGATATTATTTATTCAATAATTTTTTATATAATTTTTTAACGATATATTCACTTAACATTAGAGTTAAATGACTGTCGATTAATACATTTTCTCAGAATTATTCTTCATAATATTTTGTAAAATCTCTACTTCACAAATTTATTTTCGCCTTTTCTCAATCGTTTGTTTAATATACGTTTGCAATCCAATTGAAGGACTCTCTCTCCGGTTAGCTCGAATGCGCAAAAGTCATCGCCGCCATGCCACAAAGGTACTTCGAAGAGATGAATAGCGCCTTAATAATCGTTCTTCTGTCCTATATCCGGACTGCATCGTGACGACGCAACAGCAACAAGAATCCACGAGTATATATACATTGTACATATATGCCAGCATTGATACGAATTCGTTTGCCGTGAATTAACGATCCTTTCCACGAACGATTAATAACAGACTAGACGAAGGAAGAAACAACAACAAATCTATAAACTAATCGATATCACACGAAATCTTGTATAGAATAGAGCTCGAAAATTTCTCGCCTGTTCTATTTGATTAATAAGATTTTTTTTCTGATTTTTATGAATTAACATTTCAATTATAAAGTGAATTATATTTTAAGAAATTATAAATAAACTATAAGAAACCAAATTATAAATAATAAATTGTGAGAAAATATACAAAATATTCCATAAAATAATTTATGAAGTTTTAATAATTTATCAAATTTTTAATAAGAAGTCAGAAGTTTATCGGGCACCGTTTTGTATAAACATCCGGGAAAATCGACTGCAATTGCAAATTTACGAGAATTTTGCTAAGACTGTTCAAAATCCCGATGACGTTTCACTGCATTATCGCGAGATGATAAGAAATGTAAAATGCCTGTAGACTATTTCGAGATTCCTAAACTATCACTGATAATGATGAAAAATCGCTAATGCATTCACTTATGTTACAGCTATATTTATATTCTTATTTTAAAAAAACCCAATTTTTAACAAATCAACGTTTTCATTTAAATAAATGAATAAATAGATCAAATCTCTTGTAAAATATATTGACTAATAAATTCCTATTAATACTGTACATTTATACATTTAAATTTTTCAAACAAAATCTATTTGATTGAAATAAGCTATTTATAATATTACTTCTGAGGCTTCTCCACGGAAAATTTTTTATACAAAAACTATGCGTTTTGCGGATTATGTCTAAATCTATTATTAAAACGTCATAATGTTTCGCAAACATTGAGTTCATGAGGACAAAGATCAGTCTAAGCTGCTCCTCCGAGGGATTCCCTTTATTATAATATGTATATGCCGTTTAAAAATAGAAGATGGAGAGGGGAAAAGTAAAGTGGAAGTAGTAGTGGCAAGGGTCAATCTTCGATGACTGGTTAAATGATCTTTATTTTACTTATAGTCATTAACTCTCTTTAGATTGTTGAGATGTTCTTGAATCTCTATAGCCTCTTTGTATTTTCTTGGAAAGTATAGTAGTAATGGCGTAATTGTTTTAAAATAACAGTATTTAATATCCTCTCTTAGTGTTGTGTTCTGATAATACTAACTGTGTGATAAGTTTTAATCTGACGTAACGTTGATATTTCTTCTGTAGATGAACCATTCTTTCAGTCTCTCCAACATATACTTATTTGAGAGCAAAATATTTTATTGTACATACTTCTGCAAAACTGAGTGTGGGATCTTTGATCTTTAGAATTTCTCAAAATTTGTTCATCTTTTCAAGGAGTTTAAATTTTAAACTCTGGAAAGTTCAATTAATCAATTTTTGCGATAGCGCCTACAAAGATCCAACAAGAAGAGATCATCAGTCAAATAGAGTCTATCATCTATCGATTCCCATCAGAGCAAGCGGATGGCATCTGCAGGCAGGTAACAGACATCCTTTCCAAAACCAATCTTTCTCTTAATCTAATATCACTAGACAAGAGCGATTCGCCTTCTAAAACTGAATAAGGATACAGATACCATCGCACTTCCAGCCAATGAAGGCAATACGACAATAGTCATGAATACATCAGACTATACGAAAAAGATTAAAAAATCTCCTTTTAGGCACGACATACAAGAAGCTTGACAAAGATCCAAAAAATATATAATCGCACAAAACACAAAGATCCAAGAGAAAAGAAGTAGCACTCTCAGTAAGAAATCCACAAATACTCAAATCAACACTAAAATCCACAACAAATCGTCCTGCCAAGACTATACAGTCTCTCGAAAATATAACTTAATATTTGCCTCAGATCAATTATTAGCGTTGTAAACTTCCCAACATTAGAGCTCTAGATGTATAACATAAAACAAACCTTACAACAATATCGACATGATATAAATAAAATAATCAGCAAACACCCTACCATACTCACACAAATAGTAATATTCACGAAACGTTGACATTCTAATAATGGATTTGAATATGGAGATAACCAACGAAACGCGTAGCTTCATTATAATATTATTTATGATATTTACGTGAAATTGTAATCTTAGAAACGTTTATTTTCAAAACCATACTTGAAGCTAACAATTAAATTGTAATTTTAATGAGTACAACTCAATAGTCATGAAAATAATTTAAAAAATAATTTTATATCATATATTTTGCGAATAAACACATAATCGCGAAAGGAATCCCTGTCGCGAAAACGCTGAGAGTAAACTCAATCAGTGGAAGATAACACCAAGTGCGAGGGCATGCTCTCGAATTAGCGGTCTACGTTAACCGTTTATTGCGGCAATTAATTAACCCACAACCGCTCGGTATGCAGTACATAAATGCGCAAAGCGCGTAATGTCAAGCGCCGCCATTGCAGCCTCTATGCGACATTTCCGGATAATACAATAAATGAATATGCGTAACTGCTGCTAGCCTAATAATAAATTTTTATAAAGATAAAATAAACATTGACTATTAAAATATGTCTTTTCTTTTTATTTATTGTACTTTTTGATATCTATTTTAATAACCGCATAATAAATTTATTTAGAATAAATTATCGTTTTTAAGCAACATGTGTGTGTGAACAATAGTTACTAAACAATAAAAACTATTATTGAAAATGAAGATATTTCAGACTTTTTTTATTTAAAAAATATTTTATGTCTAATATTTATTATTTTTGTCTAATATATTTCAAGTTCTATCCTGAACAATTATTGAATTTTTATATGGTTATTCTTAATATTCAATAATAAAATAAAAAATTTGTTACGAATCTCTGAAATAGATAAATCTCTTTAAAAGTTCGAATAATTACTTTTAATACTCAATCAATAAAATAAAAAAATATATAAAAGTTTCAACAATTTTTTTTCGAACAGTTGAAAGTATTTTAAAATTTCGCGAATAAAAATTTTTGTCGATAAACTGATATTTTCTCAAGAGTTCTGTTTCACGAGTTACAAGTTCGCAAATCAAAATTCATCTACTCTGATTGCAATAACAGTTATAAATTTTCGTAAAACGAAAACGTGAGGTACTCATTCCACATTTTTACATGCCTGTTGTTTACGTTTAACTTTTTTTTAAACAGATACAGAAAAACACGAAAACTCTTTGGAAAAGAGCCAGAACTGTATCAATTATATCGAAATTCTAAAAATCTACCAAGAAATTATATAAAGCATTTGTGTGTAATTTGTGCATCATATAATGACGCAGTTTGCGAGTTTCACAATTGCAACCTTGGCCTACTCGCGTCTCTACCTACTGACATACTATATTATCCCATTCTGTTGTCATTTTGTTGCTTCTTGCAACAATCAGCTGCTAGTTGCATATCCATATCCGCAACCGCAACCTCGAGTTTCGAGAAGTGGATATAAAGTCAGAAAACATTAATATACTCGCGCGATGTATTCATATTGTACATTCTACAGTACATTTCTTTTACATATTTCTTAATATCTGAAACATTTATAAATAATTAAATAAGTAAAATTAATGTAATATGTACAATATTTTATCAAATAACAATACGTTTAATCAAACTATTTTATTTAATTAATTCCTAATTATCTATCATATAGAAATTTGATAAAATTTCTCGATATATAAATCGTTTTTAGATTTAAATTTGCATTGACGTGTGCATTCAAATATACTCAAACATTGAGCTGTGACGCATATTCAAATATCTCGCGCATGTTTTTAGCATCGAGACACGTGTCTTCTAATGACTGTGTCTTCTGATGACTGTCTCTTGATGCAAACATCGAAGGAAACATTTATCAAGTCTTATCAAACAGGAACTTTGTCAGTAAAACTTACTTGTATATTATGTAATGGATGTAAATTACAAAAATTATTTACTCTTCTTGGAGTATCGATTGTCATACTTCCAAATATTTGTGACAAACAAATGTAACTGATAACGGGAATTCCTAATCATCGTTATCAGTTACAGCAATAACGCATCATCTCATGGATATCGCAAAGACGTTTCAAATACATCAGCATCCCGCTCATAACGTTTCTCTCTGCCACATTCATAAGCTACAAACGTGGTATGCGGGCATCTACCTGTCACGATGACGAAACCGGGTCGTTCCATAAGCACAAGCCGGAACGTGCGCAGTCGCGAGAAAAATAACCGGCAATAATGGAGAGAAACTTGTCTCTCGTGCCTATCTCGCTCATTTATTGTCTATTGCGGGATTTTGTTTATTTGAAAAAGACTTTAACAATCGAAGGGGGAACCGATAAGTGCGTTGAAAAGACAAGACTGTTGATCACCGTGACATTATACGCGATAAACGAGAATGTAAACCGCTCTTATCTTTATAGAAGAATTCATGAAAGTATATGAGGACAATAAGACTGTATTATCATGGAAGGATACGAAAATGTCAATACAACGCATACGAGAAACGATGATTATCGTATATCTGTCGTCGTATATTTGTTGTGAAATAATTCTTTTTTGTGTTCTCTTTATGTTTTCGTACAATAATAATTTCCATACGTCGCAAATAGTACACAACAATCGTATGGAAAACTAAAGCATTCTAGTTGCCTATAGACATTCGAGATCATAATCTACAAACCGGGATACGTACGTTGACGCGAAATTTAAATGAGAGAATTGTGTATCGAATGACTCGAGAGACACGACGAACTGAAACTCCAATGTCCATCTCGCCGTTATCGTGGCAAAGCAAATATTTCGGAAGAGAGGAGAAGGCCTATGGAGGTAGATCGATAAGAACCAAGGCAAGCCGAGCTGACTAGGTCGAGCTCGAATGTGTTTTGGCGGCCGTCCTGATTCGCGTTCTCTGCACACACGCGGCCCATGTAAAATTTTCAACGTTCTCGCTTCTTTCTCAACGAACAGCAAGAAACTGCACGGCTACGAACCGTAAACATCCGATTGTAGGAACAAATATCCGCGACAAACATTGTGCCAAACACCTAATATTTAATGTTTATCGAATATTCAATATTTTCAACGTCAGTTCGCGCACAAAGATGCATTCTCGACCAACGTAATTATAGGAATCGTTAAAAATTTGATAGATCATTAATGTATTACAAAGTTAACGTGCCATGAATAATCCATCCACTTTCTAATGTCCTTATATACAAACATATGGAATTAACATGAAGTATGCACTCCGTACTCGAAACGATTCTCTTGCGCTGACAAAAAAAAGAAACTTTCGAAAATTTCAAAAAATGTTTTATTCTTTGTAGCATTGATTTTTTTTCATAATATTGGAATTGAATATTGATCACAAAAATATAAACTACAATTCAAGTACAATTTTACAGAGATTACGGCACTTTAAAACAAAAATTTTCGAAAATCTCTAAAATTTTTTAAATCTCTATAAATATATATAAAAATTACTCTATTTATTAATTCATAATTAATAAAGATAAGTACAGTTTAACGAATACAGAAATCCATAAATTAGAATATTTTAATTTAATACTAAATTAAAAAATACCGAGAAATTCTTAAACAAATTTCCCTAATTGTTATTGAATCTCTCCGTGAAAAACAAATTAAAACTACATACTCGAATTTCTAGAAGAACGATAACCTCGAGAAGAAACAGTGCGAGATTGTGAGACAAACTTGATTTCCGCAAGACTGACTGTTGCTTTTTCGCGGCGGAATATTATAAAGATATCCGGTACTATAACTTAGCCATGCGTCTTTCGCGGGCTTACATAAATAAAAGGCGATGGTTCGGTCCGAGAGGTGTAATCACGAGCCATAACCCGATATCATTGCCAACCGATCGCAGGCTGCAATATCTTCTTTCTCCCTTACGTTTTATACCATCGCTGCGTCGATCTTTGTAAATGCGTGCCTCGCATCGGTTCGTATCGCTCGTTATTTCGCTCGTTTGACCCACTGACGTTGCTCATTAAACCACTCGTCATCCTACCAATATTGCTCGACAGAGAAAAAAAAAAAAGAACCGTATGCGAGTGCCTTATCGTCATCCAACGTTCCGACTTTTGCGTTCCACAATAAGAAAGCTACTACAAGCTACAGCTGTCTTCATATCAAGACACTGACAGTGATTACTGACCGTTCGGAACCTTCGAGGATGAGAATTTAAGGAGAGAAGCTTCAGTCGATCGAAAATTACATCAGCATCACGTAGTAGTCTGATAATCGAGTAAGGGATTTACGAGGCAGAGTCAATTTAATCCCGATGATACGATGGGCTTTTACAATCACTTGTAAAAAAAAAAAAAAACAGAGTCGCCAACCGATACTCTTCTGGCAACGAACAAGAACGACTGGCCGTACGCCAAGACCACTGTCCATTTAAAAAAAAAAAAAGAAAGATCCGTTCAGACTACGATGGTCTTCATCCTCCTCGCTTTACGAACCGTGCATTGTCGACTTCCGGAGACAAGTCGGTTCACGAGATACTCGAGGGCTCTGCACAAATTACGTTCTCGAACGTTTCAAGTACCGCGAAGCCTGCTCGTCGAAAAATAAATCTCGCTATTCGCCAAAATGGATTTCATTGCATGTATATTACGGGCTTCCCCTCCCTCGATATTGTAGCCAAAATGATGCGATTTGGCAGATGAAACAATAACAACTTTACAAGAAGCTGAGCAATCACTCATCACTCACTGTTCTCCACTGCGATTTATCAACCTTCTGTCTTGTACATCGACAAACGAGTTTCACGTTCCTCAAGGACGTATTACGTGAAAACTTCGATCGCGCATTACTCCTAGTCGTATTAACGAACTAGAAAGCCAGTTCGTGGTGAGATTCATAAATACTATTTGCAAACGTAATTTTCTTTCGTTGAAATTAACTCCATAAGTGGTCAGAAAAAAATGTTAAGAGACAAATGAAAGATCGCTAAACCTTGCTCTAAACGAAGGCGAATTCTAAAAAAGTCCTACATTTTTCTCTGTATAATATCTTTATAAGTTGTTAACTTTATATAAGCTTTATAACCAAAAATTGTTTAACTAGACTCACAGAATAAATATTAATTTCTGTCAGTAATAATTAAATTATTTTACTTAACTTTTAATAATCATAAAGACTTTTAAAATTAATTTTTTATATTAATTTCGCAAATTCTAATTCAAGATTCAAAAAAACATTTATTCAGAAAAATAACACTACTTTAAGAATTGAAAGAGAGAATGATAATATCTATACAAAATATTAAAGTTCTAAATGTGAGGAATGACTTTAAAATCGCAGGAAAGTTCACGTAGTATAATCCTAACCGGATAAGTAAATAGATATTTAAACGCTACGATTGGAGATTCCATCGTTGCGAAAGTCAGCTCAAGGGCCACCATGGAATATATCACAAGGAGCTCTTTACGCAACGATCGATCTATTCTGTCTTTCACCCTGCTGTTTCGAAATCAAAGTCCAAGATCTACGCGGCGATGCTGCCCAAATCGATTGAAAACTTGCGGAAAATATATGGTGTGCAAAAAAAAACTGATTGTGTGTGTGTGACGTCAACGGGTGTGTGTGAATCTCGGGGTCGCAATCAAATGTCCCGTTGATTCCCGAAGCGGAAAATAAATGTTATCGCGCAAAAATAATAAAAATAAATACTCGCAAGACAACACTATATTTAGCTATACATAAGTATGAAATCGTGATTGTTCATCTTATTCGTTGCTGTTTTCATTTAACAAATATGTTCGTGTAATGTATTTACGGAAATGTAATTTATATTCATGTAATTGTAATATATTTATCACATATTATCTCATATTACAGAAATCATGTAAAATCAAAACGTGCAAATCGATAATAGAAGTAAGAATAATCTATATAAGTGAATTAAGGATCAAATCTCTTTGTTTTAGTTTCGAAAATAATGACAAGAGAGATTCAAATAATATGGTAATAGATTAATGAATGAATTATGCCATATTGTTTTAAAATATCAAATATGTGTAAGATTAAAGAGTATTAAATTTATCAACGGCACTAAATTGGAAATATATGTGTAAGTGTATACTTCAGATTACGACGATAAAAACATATTTGTGTCGTTAAAATAAGATCCAAATCCATTACCATTTGTATTTTTAAGTCTTCGATCGATATTATTAGAATTCTAGTTTAAATGGCAATTTGATTTCACAGATATACGTATACATACTTGACAAAAAACGAGATGCCATACTGGCATTGTTAAAGCAAACGATATCAACGTAGTGACCATTTTCTAAAATATCGCGAAAAACTTTCCTGAGAAAACATTTTTCGAAACATCGTGGTCCACCTGTGCCAGCAATTCTTACAGTGGTGCCTCGACGATACTCCAAATTTGAAATACAGAAAATCTACGAACGAGTATAGCTAGGTCTCACAAAGTCAAAAGCCTTTTATTTATTTCGAGCCCAGATTTCGATGATTTTATAGAACGAAAAAAAATATATCACAGAATAACATAAAATTAAAAACATTAAAATACATTAATAAAAAGCAACAAATAAATAATATTCAATAAAATTAACATCATCCCATATTGGCTGACTCTACACATTTGCGTGAATTTATGATACGATGTACAGAATGTATTAAATTTATTGATTTCAATCTTAATGAATTTTTTACCAACTATAATTTCCCGTTTTAATTTTCAGGACAATATTTTTTCGTTTTCTAAGAGGAAAATTGTAATTAAAGTTGCTCTACAGTGGATTTAAATGTCTCAATAATAACTTCTACATATGTTACTACACTTAAAAGAAATAAAGAGATATAGCATACATAAACAAAAAATATCCTCTACAATACATCGTTAACAGGGAAAAATAAGCGTCATCAAAATCTGGGGATGCCCCGCATACATACACCTCTCACGGTAAAAAGAAATAAAGCGAGAGAGCCATACGATATGGAGCGTCGCAACTTCTCGCTGGGTGTTTGCAATTGTCGACGCCCACGAACAGCACCGTTTGTCGGTGAGTCTAGCAAGACATCTACGCATTTCAGTTTGCACGTAGGAGATACTTTTCCCGTAGGTCGCGTCGCTCACTTAGAAGAATGTGCGACACATAGAAGCAGTGCGCTAATTGAGATTGAAAACACGACAATAAAAAATATAGTTACTCTCTCAAAGGTGACGTATCTCATGACGACAATATTTCTTTTTTTATTGCCGAGCTTTTTTTTCGCGCGACCCTCGATAATCATCCATTCAAATATAGCGACGATAATGAATGTTATTTTCTCTCTCTCTCTCTCTTTCTCGAGAAAGGCAATCAGATAACGCGCGCGACCAGTAGTAGTGTGCTTGGGTCAGAAATTATCACGCCATGTGGCGAGTAAGGACAAGAGATGGTTGGATACTCACGGTGATGCGTGGGATAATTGTTGTTGTTGTTGGACAGGAGCCGTTGGTAATCCATGTTGCGCCAGACGGCGATGATACTCCGTGGCAAAAACGCTGCCTCGTTGCGATTTTCGTTTCACGCACAAGAATTCGCGCACACAGTTCTCACACGGTTAACACCCCCCCGCGTTCGGTATACACCAACAACGAAGTTCACGGAACGAGAACGTTCTTCACCGTGCCAAGTACGACGCAATATTACAAGTTTTTGTCATCCGCGTTGTATCATGAAGGGCGCCAACACGCTTACGGACATTCTCGCGGTGTTTCGCGTCTTACCGACGAGAATCAAAGGCCGATCTTGGTTTTCGAGGAACTTTCAGACCAAACCGCGCAGACATCCAACACCGAATGGATTTGAAACCTAAATTGTGAGATTGAAGGGACGAAATAAGACGCGGTACTCCAAGATTTTTCCTATATTTGCTATAGATTAGATAGTAGCGTTGATTTACTGTATCGCAGAAGTCGTAGATTAGATAATGTTAAGAAGATTTTACATAACAGTGAGTCTAAATCCAGGGGAGCAATCTCGAAGCAATCGAGAACACGATAGATCTTTCAGTGATAAAAAAAAATCTAAGGCAAGTCGCAAACGATACCTACTGCGTCGCAAATAACGCGAGACTTAATTCTTTTATCGATTAAACTATCCGGCGTGCGATATACACGTGGCAGCGAGAGAAGGTAAGGAGGCCGACGGGAGAAACCGAAATTGTTGATTTTGCAATTGATTCGGAAAATAATGTATCTCACAAGGAAATGATTTATACCGACAACAAAACTGACAACAAAACTTAACGTTACCAATATCAATCGGAAGATTATATTTGAAGTATATTTTAGATTTCGAATCTTGAAATTCTGTATGGATTCTGTACCTGACTTGAAACGGAACATGTTGGCCATTTTAACTTGGACAACAAAAAATCATAGAAACAAATGTTACAAATAAAAATTGTAGGGTTTGAAAAAAGACATTACATAAACTACTTATAATAAGACTCAAATGAATTTTGACCTAAAATCTAATTGTAAGTGACTCATCTGATGATCTTCAAACTTCACAACTTTTGTTTGAAACTTCTGTCTCAAAAATGTATTGTTTTCAAGATATTTTGATGTCTAAATTAAAATTATATGGCCAACATATTCCGATCGAATTCAGACACAGAATCTATAGAATTCCAAGATTTGATCATTTAGAATACCTATTTTAAATACGATCTTTCGAATGCTTGACATTACTTTTGCAATACAAATCCTTTGTTGGTCAAGGTCGTCCGGTGATTATTAAAGATTAATCGAATTTTCCAGTGATCGATATAAAGTATCGAATAAAATTTTAACGAAACAACCAAGACTAATTGTCAAGGAAGATCATAGACACTTGAACTCGCTTCGATCGAAATTAAATACGAGGCCACCCATATCGTGGTGTTTAGTTATTTCTCCATTTTTTTTCTTTCTCTCGAGGAATCTCATAAATTCCTGTGTTCCGAGAACGAGGGTTCGTTCCGATCGCTCGAATAAGCGTGCGGTTTTTGCTGGCTTCGTCAACTCGATTCGAGCGAGTCGCGTTTCATGACGGCTCCTTCGATCTTCGTGAGATTACAGATTATTAGTCCTTCGCCGACAATGTTGAACTTTACTTTAAGGCACAATCGAGTTTTTGATTGTGAATTCTGGTAGATAAATTTAAATCTGTAAAAAATAAATAAAATACAATCTAGCTTTTAAGATAATCAAAGAAAAGCTATCACACAAGTATATAAATATTTTTTCTAATTAGAGAATAAAAAAGATTTCTTTTTCTATTATCATTTATAAATTGTTTGCCGATTTTTATACAGTGCAATATAAAAATTAGTACTAAAGTTTGAAAGTCCAGATTGCGAGCGAAGGATAAAAATTTAACATTGCTGACGGAGTGAGCTAATTAATATTATAATTTATAGATTCACGAAAGTAAGATAAGAACACACAAAGGATGTTTTCCATTTAGGCTCAGTTTCTCATCTCTTTCCAAATCTAGAATTAGAAATAGAAAGAGATAAGGAATAAGTGAAATCTCGGTTAAGAGTTAACAATAAGTTGTGAAACTAGGCCTTGGTGACATAAGTCAACACAAACACCGTTCAATCTTTCTTGACATTCTATAAATAGCAGAGACAGAATAATATCTATGTTAATTTGTGTCGCCAAATGGAAAGCACCCAAAATGTCAGTTGATTGTTATATCATTTAAGAAAAATAATTAAAATGACATCTGTTCATGACATAGTTAAACATATTCTACCAAGAACTTTCCATAAACAACACAATTTATTCATGTTGCTTGAAAAGATTTATTCACGCTTAAATTTTTCAAAAATTTTTGCACTTACGAGATAAATTTATATTCCGACACAAAGCGAAGACCTGCACTGTTAGATACCAAAAGAGCAATGGCAACCTAATCTCGAAAATTCAATAACATTTTTAACTTTATCCTTATGTATCAAAATGTAAATCAATCCATTTCCATGGTTATAATTTCAAAGTAATCAATGCCCATGTTAACAAATGCACTTTAGTAAATAATTAACTAAATTGAGTTAAATTTAATACATTTTCTCGAGTTAAATTGTTTAACTTCGTTGTTTTAGTTAAATTAATGACATAAGTAAGAGCAGTGATGACTTATTCAAATGATTAAAAATTGATATAATTTAGTATAATTTGAAATTATGAATCTACTTATGAGTGCAAAATAAAAAGTGCAAGCAACGCGAACACAGGTTATGTTCTCGAAAAATAAGACATAAAAGCACATACTAAAAAATACGAGTATAGTTTACAGAGAGAGAGAAAGTATATGTTATATATATATACTATAGATTTCTCCAATGTTTCGTATGCAATTTTTTTCCAGAATAACCTTTAACCTTTTTGCCTGCTGTTGTTCTTTTACGAAATTTAAAAATTGAGAGAAAATTACGGATCTAAATTCACGTGGTTCACTTTCAATGTCTTTTTCACATAAAATCGAACACGAATGCGACAACTTTTCCGGGTATATCTCATCATCATTATAGGGCTAACAGCCGCACTCTGATCATTAATTAAAATTTTACATACATAAAATTTATATTAACAACAATTGTTAATAAAAGTTATATTCTAAAAAATTTTTTTTAAATACATTTCCGTTCCCCGGGCCATTTTTTTTAATAAATATGTACTATTTTAATAATATTACGAAATTTTAATAAAATATTACAGAAATTTCTTTTTAATTAACATTTCAATGTCTAGTAAGCGAATTTTTATGGAAACTCGACAAATTCTTATGTAAGGGTAATATCAGCCCACGCAGACAAATAAAATTACGATAAAATCAAGATGACGTTAAAATGAGTCTTTTTCTGCGATTCAGCTATCATAATCTTATATCGTCATTATTCCAATTATTATCTCGGGTGTGAATTCGGAAAAATGCTACGTCGCATGAAACGTACGCGGGAACGCACGCGTGCGAATTGAAGCCAGCACGAAATCATCGACTCCCACGCCATGACATGCGGCACATAAAGGAGGCAATTAGGGCGCATTCTTACACGTGTGAGCGCGTATCTAAAATCACACTGACGAGACATTCCCGGAAATCGGTCACTCACTGCGTACGACTTACGAAAAGTGAAGATAACTGCGTCACACGCAGGCCGCCTGCGTCGCGCAACATTTCTAGCGTCGTGTATAACGGTTTTAATTGAACGTATAGTACATATATCTATGGTGACCAAACGTCCTTTATTTCGGACAGTCGTTCTTTAAATTTTTTTTTTCAAATATATAATTAATGTTAATAATTATATTAATAATTAGGTACGTAGAGAGTTCTGTTAGAATTGTATTGCAAAACTAAAAATTACATTCGGCAATTGCAATTTTCAAGATCGCTGTTATACAAAAGATCAAATTATTTAAACATTAAAAGATCCAGCTCGACAGTTTATGATCTGGTTTTCTTATCTATTTCATTATTTTATTAATATTACGGGAAATTTTCCTTTTCGATTAGAATTCCAACATCAACGGAATAAAATTTAATCATGGTAATTAATATTAAATTAAAAAAAATGTCTCTCTTTCCCTTTTTATAAGAAATTGGTCACCTTGTTACAAGTATACTCCATTTCCTCGGGACAAAATTTGACTTTTTGCCTCCCACTGCGTGAAAACGAAAGGGACAACAGGCGCGGAAAGGTCGCGTTAAAATAAACTCCGGACTCGATCTCTAATGTCAACGGTTCAACGATCTGCGTCATTTCAATTCCGGAGTGGCGCGTGTCGGGTTAATCGATAGCCAATAACGGGATAAAACCAGAGTGGAACGTTCAATTTCACAATATCGAAAGTCGCGGAAATCCTCGATCGATTGACACGCCGTGTCAACATTTTCGTAAGATTGCGCAATGTTGACCCAACGAGGTGTCAGTTCGGGGATCGTACTACGCGTTACTACGCAGTTGGTGGAAGACTCACGGGCTCCCTGCGATGGTCATTGCTCCGATCCGACGTTGTTTACGACGCAGCCGGAACTCGCCGCGCGCATGTAAACGCGCCAACGGTGAGAAATCGCGCGGATCAGGATTACCCGAGTGAAATAATGCGAGGAATAAATCGCACATGAACAATCTGTCGTTCGTTCCTATCTCTCTCTCTCTCTCTCTCTCTCCCCCTCTCTCTCTCTCTCTCTCTCTCTCTCTCTCTCTTTCTTTCTCCGCGTACTCCGAATTCAAACGGCGCAAGATAGCAAGCGTACGCGGCGAACTTCACGTCGCGCGCGCAGATTCGGACATCTCGGATTCTCGAGACTCTCTTTCCCCGAGACGCGTTCGATCGCGTTTCTCGCGCGCGCGATCCAGGATACGAGAGTGTCTAACCTCTCTTTCGAGACGCTGCGAGAGTCTCTCGTTCGACCTTGCTCCGAGAACGTGAGATGCCACACGTGGCTGCTCCGAGCACGTCGCGTCACGCACTTTGCGCTATTCACATACATACACACACAATATCACATACATGCACACGTTTTCACAGCGCGCGCGCGCGCGCGCGCTCGCACGTAATTCCGACGTAGAGAATTTTCGGCTCGAGCCAACGCGGAATGGAGCCGGGATTATTCGACACACTCGCGTCCTCGCTCGCTGCACGTGCATCGATCAAGTAGCGCGCGCGGTGCGTATTTCCCACGCGCGAATCACCTCGCTGTCGCGTTGGAAAAAGCGAGAACGAAACACAACGCGACGGCGCGCCGGGTCAACTAACCCTTATGATTTTTCGTACCGCGACGTAACGCGGCGCGGCGCTGCGGCGGCGATTGCCGAAAACTGCCGAGGACCTGCGGCAGACCGGCCCGCCGTCCCGCTCCTATACGCCTACGCCGCGCTTCAAGCGGCAAACTTCAGCCACCTCCCGCCTCTCGGCGAATTTCGCGCGTCTTCGTTCGCGCCACGCTGGAGTGGAGTGGCGTACGTATACCCCGTCAAAATCCGATCGTATACGATCCGTCGCGCTGACTTTTCCACCACACGCAGCAAGCGTAATCCGTCGAACGTATTCCCGCTGTTCTCCGAATTCTCCGAAGGTAAGCCGACCAGCACGCGGACGCCGAACGTAAACACGAGAAAGCGAGGCGTGACGTAGCGCGGCCGCTTCGCGTTCGCAAACGGCCGGAATGCAGCAGCCGCGTTTTTGCATCCGATCCGTTTTCACGGGCGAAGCCGTTGGCGGCGGAGGACGGAATGCCCGCGCGTCTGTAAACGCGAACGAGCCCGATGGACGGCGTCACTCTCTCTCTCTTTCTGCTCCCGGCCGCGATGCGGGATAACGTATATAAGCGTACCGTTCGCGTAGCGTCCCGCGTAGTACTACGGAGAGGGACGATTCCCGCCGCGTACGGCCTCCCTCACTTACACACACGCTCGCGCTCCGTCCTCGTCGGTCTCCCCTCTGTCGCTCGCGTTTATGCACACGCACACACCTACCACACGGAGGAGGCTCCCGCCACCGTCTCCCCTTCCCGGAATCACCTCACTGGCATCCGTCGCGCAACTTTGCGAGCTCGGACTCTCCTACCTTTATCCTTTCGTCTCTCCAGGGGGTGGAATTGCGACGCACAACTGTGTAAGTAAACGATGATCCGTCTCTTTTCTCGAAAGCAAAACTGTGGGAGGATTCCCCCGTTGGTAAACTTGTGACTCATCAACTTTCGAGAATCGTATGACGCATTCTTGTATAATTTTGAATACGTTTGATTACCTATCATAAATCAGTACTGTCTAAGATTTGTAATTGCAAGCAACGTCCTGACGTATCACATCGATATTCATTGTACTGATTATTCCTTTTTTTTTTTTTTTTTTTTTTTTTTTTTTTTTTAAGATAGTGAACGTTGACTCATCGAATTGATCGTGTCAATGATCGTAGAGGCTTCTTACGATTCTTGAGAAGTGAGAATTACGAAAGTAATCAACTTAATTATGTATTGACTAATGAAGTTATAAATCTTCTAGTAATTCGCTCACTTTTATAAATTGCACCTTGTTTTAAGAATCGTAATATGCCTCAAAAATTACAAATCTTGCACCAATCCTCAGTACGCATGAATTTGAAAACTAAAATTGCGAATTAGAATTTGATAATTTTGATTTTAATCCATTTCGTTCTGATTTGTTAAATTTTAATCTACAGTTCGTAAATCTTCAATCTTCAATGAAAAGTTAAGACTATGGCACACGAGATCATCACAGTCCATTGGATGAAACATCAAGTTAAGCTTAACGCAACCAAGTTAATCAGGTAATGAAAAACCGAGTTATAAAAACTTAAGACGTAAAATTTAAGCGGTAAAGAAATCAACATGTTGGATACACTATACACACGTTATGATTTTACGATCTGCAATGATTAGTCGATACGTTTATTGCTATTTTTATTTTAACATGGACTTAAGGGACGTCAACTGTACCAATTCCGAAGTAATCTAAAATCTAATAACTTATCGCAAAAGTTCAAATATACGCGGGTCTATAATGCAATTAGTTTGCTATAAAGTATACTATAAGAAAACTTAATTATAGAGTTACCTTTTGTTAAGTTTTATGGTAATGTCGAGTTTTAAATATACAATTTGTATGACACTCCAGTATTATCGAGACTATAGCCTAAACTATAGGTTCTTTGTTGCTGCAGTACAACTGTTAAATTCATAATGTGCAATTGTACCCAATTCGAGTTACTCGTTTCTATAGATCGCCACTACTCCCAATAATTTAACTAAAACAATGCAGTTAAACGATTTAACTCGAGAAAATGTATTAAATTTGACTCAAATTTAGTTTATTATTTACTAATATATGCGTATGTCAATATGAGCATTGTTGATCACTTTAAAACTTGTTGTTCATTTACATTTTGACACACATAGAAGTTAAAAATAATATAATATTATTTAATTTTCAAGAGATATATTGGATTATTATTGCTCCTTCGATATCTAAACACTGCAGACTGCATTAAAACTTTTTTTCTCATTTTTACCAAACTTTAAATAAATATCTATTGCATTTTCAGTTACTAGTTCAGCTACAAACACAAATCAATTTTCAAAATGTCTCACTTGTCGGATGTCGGATAAAAAAAATGACAGCTCTTTCTATTCACTTCAAAATTTCTTCACGATATTATGTTCCACTCACATTTTCTTAAATATCCCGTATATATTTATCTGCATTTTGTTAAGAAATTTTATTTTAAATCTATTATCCCAAATGTATGCATCTAAAAAAACAGGTTTACACGTGAGGTCACTCTCTTCGACAGATCGACGCTTTTTTTTTTAGAAAGAAAAACGGTGAGCAATAATTTTTGAATAAATCACTTTCTCACTAACATTTTGTGAAAAGAGAAATTCGACTTGCTTAATAAAAATTAAATTAACGCTATTGCGGAAGTTTCAATCGTCATTCACTCTCGAGATATCCTGCGAAACGTTTCGTGGAAGACTATCGCGGTGCCGCTATATTATCGCGAAAGTTCCAATCGCGATTATCGCGAGGTACTGCGCACATAAAGTGGGATCGGTCGCATGCACTTGATATCATCTCATATCTTTGCACCGCGTATCCTCTCTACTTCGACTCTTTTTCGAGAGAGGGGCCGACCAACGAAGCATTTAAATCCGGCATTGTCTATCGTCCTCGCGTTTCCGTCCCGTTTTCTCGTCAATTTCTTGCAAGGTAGACTTTTCCTCAGACCTGCACCGCCTGTTCTGTTCCGATTTGCGACTTTCTTCCTTCCTTGCTCTCATCATCTTTCCACGATCCGTCACATACCCTCGATTGATGCTCTCTAAAGTCACTAGATTTATAAAGTACCGCAATGGCATATCCATTTTTTTTATAGAAATTAGTGCCATAATGGTGGATATTGCACTACTTAATCTTCACATTAGATTCAGCTATCTTAACCAAAATTTTCTATGCATTTTTGTCAAACTATTTTAAATATTTATGTCCTAAAAAAATTAATTTTACTTTCGATAGTTACTTGTATCGATGTGTACTTTCACCTTCTAAACTTACACGTATCTTCATGGATTTTTATTTACAGAAACCTCAACGACAAGTGAACTCGTATTATACTACTAAAACTAAGAATATATGTATAAATCAACCATTCGTGTTTCTTCGTTAACAAAAAATTTGATTACACACATAAAAAAATTGATTTATATATTTTAAAGTTTTAATTTCCTTCACATAATATGATTGTACAAATACATAAATTTGAAATATCACATTTAGTGTTAAAATGGAGAGAGTATTTTATTGCGGTACTTTATAAATCTAGTGACTTTTTCCTCTCTTTTTTAGCGCTCGCTAAGTGAAATTTCTTTATTGCGTCACGGAAAATCTTTCGTGGGCCAAGCTATCAAAACGAAATCGTCTATCAATACTTATTGACGTCACGTTCCTCGCGAACGTGTCCGATAAACATCCGATAACGTTTTCTCAACGACCCGCATTTCTTTCCTCGTACATACACTCTTTATTATGCGAAAAGTATGATAATTCTGGAGCTGGCTAATATTATAAAATTCGCGAGCATTTACTGAAAGCTAAATTTTCAACAAAATAGCACAACGATTCGAAATTGATTATACTCTATTAAGTGCCACGTTTAGTAATTTTAACTTTCGAAAATATAACTAAAAGTTCTACTTTCCAATTATACGAATAAACGTGATCCTAAATTGATATTTCCGAATAATAATCTGCATGCGCCTTAAATAAAAATCAATTGTGTTATAACAGTATCTTTATAAATTAAAAATCTACATTTAATCAATATATATATGTATACTATATCTTTTTTGCTATTTAATGTTTGTAAATTATAATTATATTAGTTTTGCGCTTGAGATAATATATAGATTCCAACACGTTGAATAAATTATACCCATCATTATCACATTTATCATTTTGTTTAATTGATTCTTGATGAGATACATACATATAAAGAAGATTGAAATATTTATACATTTTATAAATACACATAAAATTTTAAAAATACTCTTTTCTGTTTGTCTCTTAAATGAAAGAAGTACGTCAGCATTGTAATGTCTTTTCGAAAGGAAAATTTCGCAACTTACTGCCGCGCAATTTAACACGTTATTGCCTCAAGCTAATGAACTCGCGGGTCTTGATTAATTCCTGAATTGTGTCAATCTTGAGGAATTGGTACGACGTGCCTTCGGAGCGATGGCGAGAAACGACGCATGCATTCCGCTGATTCTCGAAGCCGTTCCGCGCGATGCCGTCGGGATCCCGTTTCGTATCACACACCACCATCACGTCTAATAATAATTTCACGGAGCTATAGGACATGGGATTAATTAACCGTCTAGTACGATCCGGCGGGATATACACAGACAATATATCTAACCTATGTCGCGACCGCACGACGCGATATATATTCCAGGAACTCTCGCAAAATTATACGCAAAGGTATTGCGAAAGCACCAAGGCCCCTCCATGTTCGAAGGAATAGCTAGTCGTTGTATAAACAGATGGATTACACTGTTAAAATCACAATGTCATATTATACCTAATTTAAATTACTTTGAACCGTTTCTATAAGTCGCCACTCGGTATGTCGTTAATTTAACTAAAACAATTTAATTCAAGAAAGTATTAAAATTTGGCTCAAAATTAATTGACTTTTATTTATTAAGGGCGTACATTAATATAGACATTATTATTTTGAAATTAACCATAGAAATGAATTAACTTACATTTTTACATATATGAAAGTTAGAAACAAAAAATGTTAATTGAGTTACCATTGTTCCTTTATCTAACAGTGTTAAAATAAATTTAAAAGAAGGAAAAGAGAAATTCGATTGTACGACAAAAATTGAATACTTATATAAATAAAATAATATTGAGATTTAGTTTCCAAATTATTATAATTTAAATCTTGTTGTTCCAAAAAGGTAGCCTGGTTCCTTTCGACATGGACGCGCATTTAAAAATCCCCTGAAGACGAGGAACACTCATACGACCAAAAGTATCAATGCGACCGAAGCGAGGCGAAGGGGAGATCGAAGAGAAGAAAATGCATGGTGTTCGTGCATGGGTGACGTCGTGTCGCGTAATTGTGCTCACGAGTTCACCGACACGGTACGGCATGACGCGAAACGAAAGGGGACGAAGAAGGAACATAAACGTTTACCGTCGACGAAGCGTGCCCTAGGTCTTGGCCATATGCAGCTGGAGAAGAGAAGAGAGAGAGAGAGAGAGAGAAAGTGAGACAAACCACTGCCGCCCTTCCCGCCGCATGAAAAACCACGAGGGCTTCGCTACACAGGTGAATCATTTGTATGTATATGTATGTTCCTGATGCGCAGGCGTACACCAGGAGCGGAGTCGGAGCGAAAATCGGGGTGTCGAGGGCAGTATTTCCAAGTAGATTGTCAACATTAAGATGATCTAATAGGCTTTCTACATTAGGCTGTATATAAGAAAGTGACCAATCACAGTCAAATGCGAGAAAAATAATCAACAATGATCGGTCAATTTCTTACGGCTTAAGATTTACAGCTTAGATGTAATAGCTTCTTGTAAAAAATAATGCTTAAGAAGAACGCTTCGGCGTATAACGAAATTACGAGATGGAAGAAAATTCTTCAAATTTACGAGATTGAATGTCCCTTTACATGTTTAAAGTACATACAAAATAAATTCTAGAATACTCATCTTAAAAATGAAAAAAATAAAAAATTATATATGTAATTTTTTAAGTTTTTTCGTTTTTAAATTTAATTGAACATTCCGAGGTTTATTCGTGCGTATATTTTAATATGTAGAAAGTTTTTAATTCTGTAGAACCAATTCGAAGAAATTTCTAATCTGTAATGCCAGTAATTCCATCACACCAGTATCACTTTATAACTTCCCAAAGAACAGAATTGGTATTTCCATCCGTTCGTCTATAGTATTCTTTACTCAGTATTCTCGTTATACAGGCACGTGGAAATAAACGTGTCGAATAGTTTTGTCGTATCAAACGTTCTCGAATCGCTTTGATTTCGCCACCTGCTGCGTCCGCGCGGTGTGTTAACGCGCGGGGAAAAAGGTGGAGAATGACGTGCTTGCACCGATACTCTCGCCTCCACATTCCCCTCGAGACCGGTGACGTAGGATGACGTCACGGTAGATGCTAGTTCCCGGGACGAACGATCGATCCTGGTCATCGTGTACGACCATTACCATATACCTACCACCGCAATGACTATAAGAGACGCGTTTACGCGACACGCGTAATTACCGCCGCGTGAGAGAGAACTTTGAATCAACTTTCGAATACAAAACTTCGGTCTATATATACACGTGCGAGGCTTGTTCAAAATTTTGTTAGGCTTTATCATTTATAAAAGATCGTTTGCGTGACGATTAATTTATATTTGGGCGGTTGATTAAAATATGTATTGTGTAATACAATACAATTAATTTTACAATCTATTATTATTCAAACTTTTCGTGTATCTATGAACTTTTCGACTATTCTAATATTTTGATAAATCAAGAACTTAATATTGAATTGGAGATTCATTCAAGCAGTTATATCAGATGATTGAAACAGTTGATCTTTATATATTCTTTTCAATTCCAGCGGCCAAGTCGCCGGAAGCCATCTCATTGAAATTCCCAACCCACAATGTAAAAAAATTACACGTAAAATTACAGTAATTACAGTGAGTAATGTTGAGACTCACTTTATTAAAGATGTATATTCATATGCAAAGTTATAATTTACAAATAAAATTTATTCTTTAAATAATTTGCTAGAACAAATTTACAATTGAAATTGAGTTTATATAGAAATATTTACATTTTAATTCGACAATGAATTACGTAGAATTTTTTTAAACTATGTTATTGACATTTACATATATATATAAACATGCAGATATAACATTCATGATATGTATTAATATTATGTTAAAATTATGTTAAAAGCACAATTTCATATTTGCACTATAAATTGTGTAATTTTTATACATTCATTTTTACATAATTTTTCATACTTTTTTACAATGTAGGCTTATTAATATTTTCTGTTGAATCCGATTAAAAGCTAAACAAGTTAATACACACTTTATGAAAACGAAGCATAAAATCCTAATTAAGTGGATAAATAAAGTTGTAAAAAATTATCGCAGACGTGTTTATTCAAAGTGCTTCATATAGCTACACTGAAATGAAACTGGTCGTGAGTAATCTATTTCAGAAAATAAATTCAGATAACGTCGGTCGACCCTAAAGACGCTGGCTCTTTGCGTGTCACGTGCGCCCGCCGTATCGAGAAAACGGTGGGCTATATTTATATGGACGCTGTGGGTCGCGTCGTGCGTGTGTCGTACGTGGCGACGATGACTCGTCGAAACACTCCAAATATACGGGAACGAACAAACGGAGATGTCGACGAGTAAGAGGACGAATGGATGAGAGAAAGCTCACGAGAAGAGGGTCGGCTAGAGGCAACACGAGACGAGCATACGAAGGGAGGGATGACAAATAGCGAGCGCGGGAAACGCGAGAGGCGAGGATAAGCGATGGGAGGACGCGACGGAGAACGAAATCGGTTCAATAAATGCAGCACGCGCGGCCGTCGGCACCGCACCGCTTCGCTCGCTAACAATGACGGAGGTGGCGCGGGGTCGCACGGTGCGAGGAGGGCGAAGAAGCTGCTCTGGGCGCGGAAAGTCCGTTTACGCGCGCGAGAGAAACGGAGTGTCTGCGAAAACGCTGCGATCCGAGTTTCGAGCGCGAGCGTGACGGAGAGACAACAAACCCACGCCTGCGCCACGTGGAGTGAACGTATAGTAGCAGCAGCTGGACGAGATCCGGGATGAGACGCGCGACAAGAGTGGGGATCGGTATATAATCGGCGATAATCTAGACTAGAAAGTGCGTCCAAGTCGGATCTCGTTGTCGAAATCTCGTTTGATGAGAAGAGAGAACATATTTTTCTTTTCCTCGTAACGCAACTGCGTCATTCCTTGGATAAAGTCGACCCTGATGCAACGAGACGCACAAGTTGCTTGACAATGCGAGGCGCTGGGAGGCACGGGGACCCTCGCTCTTGCCGGTCGATAGCTTCTGATCGAGCGCGGGAAAGAAACGGGATGGGTCGGAAAGAGATAGAGAGAGACAGAGTGATAACAATGCAACGTGCTCCACGCGATCGCTAATGCACTACTTGTCTATCTGCTGCCGTTAGGTACTGACAATACTCCGTCGTTTTGTCTATCATCAATCGTTGAATTATCCACGCGTATTATTACATTTCTACTCGTTGCGCAACGATATCGCGATTAATTTTGCTGTAGGCTCATTGATGGTAAACAATATTATATTACATTAATTTAATTCATGCTTCTATTGATCACGTATGACTTTTTATTGATTTGTTTTAAATTGTGATTTTTTTATCAATTTCGTTTGATTCGCGATTCGCGGAAGAAATTACGACTATCTATTATTGGAGAGACTCGAATAATTTTCGCGCGTGTAATTATTCATAGACTTAAGCGACCTTGACGGAAAAAGATGAACGATAACAGCAATTAGTTATGCGCGTGTTTGCCGGCAGCTTTCACATTAACTAATGCTAATGAATGCGGAAGGCAGGAACTGTCCGTATGAGTTGAACTTGTTATTCACTTACACATAAATCATAAAATACTTGACAATTGCAATAATTGCAATATATGACACGTGTGTCATTTCACTTTAATTCACTTCCAATAAATAGAAATTTCGTGCTCTAATAATCGTCACATTTATCAAATAATTCGTATAATTCGCTTAATAAACATCTATACCTAAATTAATAAAACCACAATTCAAGATAGTCGTTCTTTCATAACATAAACATATAATTATTAAATTAATTCAGTGACCTAATGATCACATTTGTCGAATAATTCATATAATATGTTTATAAAATATTCATACCTGAATTAATAAAGCAACAACTCAATATAATCATTCCTTTATAGAACATGAAAATAATCAATAGATATTATAAATTCTCTGACCTAATGATCGTTATGACATTTATTGAATAATTTGTATAATTCGCTTATAAAATATTTATATCTGAATTAATAAGGCAACAATTCAAAATGGTCATCCTTTCCTCTGACATGAAGCTAATTGCAGTAGACAAAAATGATTTTGACAACTCCTACTTTTATCGATTCGAAGGAGTATGATTTTCAATTCACTTAACGGTGCCACGCCTGCAAATGTCGGCTAGGTGAACAGGGACAATGGGGAAAGAGCTGGAGACAGCAAGGAGAAAGGCGGTGAAAAGGGATAAATGAGGGACAGAGAAAGGGGAGATACGAGAGAGAGAAAGAGAGAGACCGGATGATAACAGAAGAGGCATCGACCGCTCGGATACGTTGCCTGGACAACACAACGAACGTCGACTTTAGTCGAATTATTTGTTAAGCCGCGCTCACACGAAATACGTCGTTTATTAGTATTGGATGAGAGTTACATCGGTTTATCCCGGAATTAGCGCTGCGCGAATATGCCGCAAACCTAGGACAATTAGATTATTTGAATGAAATCCCAGAATATCCATTGAAGTCCTAGTATTTAGTTACTAATTGAGCGAACGTCAATTCAGCCTTTCGAAGAGAAAATTTCGATTATATAACTCGTATACTTAATTCAACAAAATTTGTACTTATTAAATGCCAAATAATTCTACAACTTATACTCATATTAATCTGATATTTTAATAATCATTTATTTATTCTATTCTAATTTTTCATCGCCTTTCCAAATCCGAAAATACCAAAAAAATAGCTATGTAATATCATACAAGATAAAGTAGAAAAAGATGGATACTGTTAGCCATGTGACATAAGCGAACGCAACAAAAATGTCTTTACTGTAAAACGTGAATACTGTGCTAAGTGGAGGTTTTATAAACACACTACGTAATTAAATTAAACGTAGTTATGAGCATGTAACATCCAGACGAGGCTTCAACGGGATGTGTTCTCGATGCACATTATTGGAATGAAACACCCGTGTTTCAAATGACACGTAACGACAATCATACTCGGCATTTCCCTCTTCACGCATATTCTCCCTTGTCTCGCGTTTCTAGGAGAGATAGGTTGGGCAAGGTCCGGCATGCTTTTCAAGCCATGCGGTCGCTTCCGAACGAGGGTTGTTCACCCCTATCCCGATCGAATTTTACGGCTTGGCAGGATTGCGAAATAATGTATGGCTACGTGAGAATCAAGCTTACACACAGCTAAGCAAACTAGAAAATGATATTAACGAGAATCTTCTTTATACGTTATTGGAGTTATTTAAAGATATATTATCTATAATTTTTGCATTTTTTTCTAAATTAATGGAACACCGGAAGCTAGTTTAACTCTTCTACTATTTGTGTTATTTATAATTGATTTTGAAAACATGTTATTGCAATATAATTATGCAGATTATTGTTTTCCTGTTAAAATAAGCTGAATTTTCCGCAAATTGTTTTCCACGAGTTAATAGGTAGAATGCAAAACATCCGAGTCCAGTCGAGAGTTAAGGGACACATGCATCGTGGAGAATGCAAAAGAATAGCATGCAAAAATGTCGTGCTAACGGAGCGCCATTAATCAGCGGTAACCACAAGCGCGTGCGGCATCGCGTCTAGTCTCGCGCAATTAAGGTAAACACGTGGTGGAAATTAATTAATCGATGCGCGATGCCATGCGTGGACAACAACGTCATTTGTTGCGCGACCTGGTCGTCGCCGAGAACATTGGCGGCGTGAAAGAGCATGAGGATAATAAACGGAGCCGACAAATGCATTTTTCAGCGCGACGTTGATACATGATTATTACGAAAAAATAAATGTGCGTTATCACGTCGTGCGTGTCCTACCTCCGATAAAAGCGAATCGTTAAAATCTTTGCATGACCAAGTACTCGAACGAGATTGCGTGTCGATTATGCCGGTGTGATCTGGACTTGCTAATCTTACTCGGTGCAAAAAGATAACATGAAAACCTGTGTTGGACTTTACGTCGGGAATTTCAAGACATTGTTACAAGCAAAATTCAATGTAATATTTTAATGAAAAAAAGTAAACAAATTGTCCTCTTATAAAGTATTCATAATAAGTCCAGAAGCTAACTAAATCAAATTTATTTACTTGAATAGTGATCAGTAATGTGACGTGTTCTAAATTAAGAACCTTATTAAGCTAACCTTTAGTACTAATTTAATATTAAAAATATTAAAGGAATATAAGAATCGATATACGATACAAACATCTATTTAAATCGAACTTGATTGTGGAAATGTAGCAAAGTATTTTAGAAAAAAAAGTTGATTATCTCATTTTTTAAAGTATTTCAGATAAAAAGTTATAAGTAAACGGACTATGAGAGTTTAAACAGATAACAAGTTCAAGGTTTATTAGGATACCTTATTAGAGTAGGTTTTGTTGGTAAAGCAAACTATTTGTGAAAGACTTAAGGCCGATATTCATAATCGATTTTTATACTTGAGACTATCATAAGTAGTCTTAAGATGTCATAAGCCAATCAGAGAACTGTTTAGTATCTTAAGACATTATTTAAAATTATTTGAAAATAAGAATACGATAACAGATTATGAATATCATCCTATGAAACATTTTCATAGAAATATTATGACATGTAACAATATCCGGTATACAGAAGTGTCTTCTGACGATATTGCAATCTGTGCGATTCTTTATCTAATCTACAATACACAAATTTTTTCATTCAACCGTTTATTTCTTTGAAGTGGAATCTACTATACAATAAACGTATTCCTGACACGTCTATACCACCATGTGTGAAACGTAATGGATGCATTGCGCAAAAAAACTGAGGAAACGCAGCGCACGTGTACTTCATCATGCTAGTGTCAATAACGTGACGATAACAGCTGGCATCAGTAACTACATGCGAAACGCGAAATTTATTTACAGCATTTTGCATTAATCTCCACGAGAGCTGAAGGTTGTCCAAACAAAGCCTCAAATTATTCACGCAAAATCATCTACTTCCTTCCATTTTATCTGCTATTATTTGTGATTGAGATTTCTATCTTTCGACTCCACAGCTACGTCCGTGAGTTTTACCGCGCTTCGGTTTATCCATCGATTTGCTACTCAGTTTGCAATTAATATCTTCATAGTGAAAACTTTGGTACCTATTAATCCTCGAATTAAGAGATTGAAAAAATATTATTTATAATTAATAAAAGATTATATGATTTTTCAATATACCAGTATTCAATCTTGTCTCTTAATTATTTAATATTATATTTAATTATTTTTCGTACTCGCAAGTTAAACATCTAGAAATGAAGTCTCGGACTAAAATTTTGCTAATTTTAAAAGCTAACACGCATTTAAAGAAAGAGCATGATTTTTTATGCATATTCCAATCCGATTTGACAAAATTTATTATTCTTAATTATTAATTTAGGAGCAATTATCATATATTCGCATTTGTGTCAAAAAAGGAAAGTTGGCAGATAAAATACACATTGTCAGTATAATTTAGAAGAAAATGCAGAAACGCGTTCCAGCTATTTGAATCAAACGCGTCACAAGTCATTTCGGTACAAGACACTTTACCATTTCCAATCGTGCGAGATTCACCAAGCTGAGTGATTTTGTTCTAATATCACAAGATCGCGAACGCGTAACGATCGAACTCACTGACGTGTTTAAAAATTATGACTGACTGACAGTCGAAACACATAACTCGTACTTGCGCGCACTTACGGCCGTTCACTCAACCGACGCTCCTCAAAGGAAGTATTGATGAAATACATAACGTCGCAGCCGAAGGCCATGCACGACACACATTCTGACCAACGCGTTCTGACAGGCGCAATGGTCGATCAAGATATCGCGGACTGACGCATATGCAGTATTTGCCACGTAATTTTGGCTCGCGATTATATTAGCGACGATTAGTTGTTACTAACATAACACATATAATTTAACAGGTGTTATTAAATTATTATCGACAATGAAGATACGACAACAAAAACAAGTGCAATACGACATGTGTTCGAAGTACATGATATGTCTTTCATACATTTATGAAAATATTAAGAGAATTAAGTTAGATTGCTTGTGGCAATTGAATAATCAGCGTGTGCACCATAAGCATATGAGAGAGGTGTAACACAGGTCGGAGGCCTAACATAAAAAGAAGAAGAAGAAAAAAAAGAAATTAGATTGTTCAAAATTTAAAAAAAAAATAAGGGAATACTAAAATACGATATCTGTGATGCAATGTATCTATATTATTGTATACTAGGATCCTGTTCCACGTCTCTCGAAATAGAGGACTAATGCACAGAATTGAGATCACCCCAGAATTTATTCGCAACGTCGACGCAAGATATAAGAAAGCTGAAGCTACGCTATACTAAAATAACAGATGGTTACATCAGAGTCGAATCGTAAAACGAAACTGCGAAGAATCGTGAACAATCGACACGTGTCTGTTTCACACCATGAACACACATGTGATGTTAAAAAATGACTCGGTAATTATTTGCCACAAGATATCTTTGAATTCCAAATGCCATAACAGCTCTTTCCTTATTTTATTTGAATGATCTATTATTTGAATGAAAATGATGAATTTGAATAAAAACTATTTAACTAGGAGACACAACATAAAAAATTACGGAAAGTTCAAAATTAAACAAATAAATGACTCATTGCTATTTTTGAAATATAACGGAACAGACCATACCGCGAATCAATATAATCGTGCCAGAGATATACGGGATGGAATTAGAGAAATTTAACCCAACACCAAACGGAAATATCGGTGACTCATGCAGTTGCATATGCTTCAGATTTGTATGATTACAAATTGCAACATGATATCGGTAGTCTTCAAGACCGTGTTTCGTAACAGTGGAGAGCAAACACGTTCAATTATTTCATGCGAAAATGCATTTTATTATTATGTAATAAAAATTATCATTCTGTTAAATCTATTCTCAATCTGCCGATAATCACCACGGTGATAGTTCCAAAAAACGATTGTTCAACCGGAAATGAGACGCCAGATATTCCAAACTTCTGCTGAGCGAACTCTCGCAGAAAGAAATTCGCGAACTTCGTAATCCTCGGTGCCTTTACTTGTTGCGCGACGAGGGTAACGATGATCGATGATCTTCTTCCCGTATCGTTTGATAACCGCAAACCGCAGACATGTGATGCTTGTCACTGCGAGAGCACGTTTATCATCGCTCTCTCTCTCTCTCTCTCTCTCTCCCCCCCCCTCCCCCTAGGTATCTGATATCGATATTTCTAATAATACCACTTCCCTCATGGGTTTTCGCTTTACATCTCCGCGATACCGTGGATATTACGCCGCGCGTTTTAATCGAATCAAAAAGTTTCAATATTTTATATGTAATTTCTTAAATTGTAATTACTGTATTGGGAAGAAGTTATATATGTTTACTCAAATATTGCAAATAAACTAATTCGACTATCGTTTACTGTTCCTGCGAAATTGTTTGTATACATACTTTTTTCGAAACGATTATATTTCCGTCAACATACTTTGCTTTTCTCATATTATTGTCATGTTATCATGTGAATTCCGTAAGTTTTGCATTTCATAAATGACCTTGAGAGGATAAACGAAAAGGGAAGACAAAGTAAAAAGAAAAGATAGCCAGGAAACGACGAAAAGAAACGGAAAGAAACAAAACGAGACGAAAGATCCCAGAAGATGAACTTATGATTAATGCTGCTAGACGGCCGGATAGTAAAAAGCGTTCGGCCGCCGCGAAAATAAAGAGCCGTAAAATCTAATGAGATGAGTTCCATCGGGATCTCCGAGGGGGACTGCTTTCTGCGCATGAAACCCTCTCGGCACCAATATTGGCTGCGTGCCGGTCTCATACAAGGTGTTTGAAAGCAATCACATTTCAACAAAACAATATTTCTCGTCGAAATCTGAGATAATTCAAAATCCAAGATATTTTTTTCTTTCCATTTTACATAAATGCAATATTTTTCTTTTTTCTTCGAGAACTTTACTACATCATTGTTATTGCTACCGATTTTTATTCAGCTGGATTTTTATTATTTTCTATATAATTTCTGAGATTTTAATGTTAATCGACATTTCTACTAAATAAAATCTAACGTATCGATAGTTTTAGCGTTAAAATCCGGTTGCTCGTTTCAACGAGTATTCTATCGGTTTTTATCGTTCAAACTGTGCCAGTTTTTTTCAACACCTTGTATAACAGCGAAAGCGAATGCGGACGTAATCGATGTGGCGCCGATTAGCCCAGACGAAATTGCCTCCGCAAAACGACGCAGTGATACCTTCGACACCATACTTTGCGATTTCTCGTTTACCGTTCCTTTGTCATTGCTTACGTGATGGTACGACGAGACGGCAGGCCTTGAAGTGTAACATAAAGATGTGAAAAGTTGTAATCACATCGGCGAAGATAATGGTAAACACTGTTGCAATTGTATATGAACATGCGTTCGTCGAAGGAAAAATATTTTCGCAATCATCTCGCTCGCGAAACGATTACGCGGAACCATCCCTAATCATTCATGATAAGTATAATAAACGCGGCATGCAAAAATGCGAGTTTTAAATTATATACTCTTAAATCGATAATTTAATCTTAACTCATTTGCGTGTATATCCCAACAAAACTTTTATAAAAGAATTCTCAAATATTCTATTAAAAGTGAGTCTTCTTCATCGAAGGAAGATCTTTCCCGAAAATGGAAAGGCGTTGAATTAAAGACGTCCTCGCGAATCCCATTGTTACGGATGCACCAAGTGCATAATTGACTCGCAATTTATGTCCCGTGCAACCACATGTGGGTGGCCGTGCGACGACCGTATCGCTTGTTTCTCCTTTTCCTCTGCCTCTTCCGCCTGCTCGGCGTCTATTTGTTCGCGTTTGTCGGCAAGGTGGTCCCACGTGAAACAGTACCTCTCATATAGCATACACGCATCGCCACGCAACACGACCTTGATCCTATCTGTATTTAGAGATAGATCGTGCCTATGCCTGTGAACTCGCAATGACGCACGGACTGTTTTTCGTACCGAATTCTGCCGATTCGTTGCAAATCTTTGCTAATCAACACATCGCAAACTGTGCTAATACGTGACGAAGTGTGGTTGGTTTCGGCACGAATATCTTCGTATGTCAACTACGTGTCGTACTTTCGCATGTCGTAAATTATATATCTGTATCCCGCGTAAGAGATTCAATCCTCCGGAACTGATGTTTATTGGAGCCACTAAACTATAAATTCCTTCGTCAAAGATGTTAAACAATTTTCTTTATGTTAGATCTGCAAAGAATCCTGCACTAATTAAAGTCAAAATTGAGTGAACGAGTTAGTTTTTATATACATCATAATTTATGTAGCGAACAAAAGATGTCAGATGCAAAGCTCAATAATGAACAATTTTTGAGCTATGATGCATCAAAGACGTTCTGACATAAGCATATGTTTTAAACCTTTGATGCCATAACTCAAACACTATTATTAAGCCACTTTTGTTCATCATTATAAGCTACATCATATGCGAAAACTAATTAACACATTTTACCGGGATCCAATTTCTACATAATTAATGCGGGGTTCTTTAGTTAAAGAGATTCTTATCAAAATATATTCATCGTTAGTATATTAATTATTTTTCAATTGAGTTATATTAATTTAGTCCCTTGTAATTGGTGATTTTTAATTAATACAAATTAAATGGGTCTCACAAATTCAGGTGTTTTAACTGCGTCGCAGATTTTGGCGTCACCTCCGAAAGGTTAACGACACAAATACATACGAAAATTTTCATTCGAGCGCCAAAGTGTGCCACATATAACATCTAACAGATTCGGACAGTTTGTTAGCATTAACTGTAAAAGACGCGCATCGCACGACAAGAAGGAGGCAGTCGACTTTTCGGCACGGTCGTTCACTCTCGTCCTCTTCTTCACCTTTCCTGTCGCGTCCTCACGTAAACTGCGCAGTAAACAAACCGAAGTGCGTTTACCTCGCTCTATCGGCTTCCGCAAACGCGATCTGCTCGAATTTCTTCTTTTTTTTTGTCATTCCTCTTCGCTCGCTAAATTGCTCGAGGCATTTTAATGAGACGTCGTATATATTAAAACGATCATTCACCGCGACCCGCTTTCTCCAAAAAGCCGTCACGCTTACACTCGTTATGTACTACGTGCAAACTGCAATAGGCGTAAATGCGTAGAATTAGTGAGTCAAGTTGAATTGATCTATGTACTGATCGAGTCATTTGCGAGATTGACGCGATTAAATTTTATCGGCGTGTGAGCCTAGCTGTACGACGCACGGTCATGATTGCAGATGACAGTGATAACCTCTGATACGAGTAACGATGGAGATATGATCAAAGAACAAAATGCCGACCTTTTTATAATTCTATTTTCTATCCTGTTGACATAAACAATTATAAAACGATACACGTAAACGGTACACGTAAACGATACACGTAACTATCTGTGATCTAGTAAAATGATAAAGATGCCTGACGTTTATTTTAACGCGTTTGTTATACTCATGAGTTCATTGATGATTTAAATCTTATCTTATCAATTTCTGATTTCTAGTGCCCCAATCATTTTATTGTGCTACACTTATTGCGCATCTTCAAATGCAGCATACTAGAATCTAAAACCAATTTTTTTTCCTCGGAATGCGGAAAACCACATGCTCGTGTTTCGACATGCAAGTCCATGTCAAAAATGTTAAAATTATAACGTCAAAATATCATACGAAGAAAAATATAGTTATATAAATGTATATGTACAGATATAAAAAAGTATTGTATTTAGTATAATATATAATTCAAATACAGATACAAATCTCTTATAAATTAAATATTTTTATTTAAAATATGCAATACTTTTTTAAATATAAAAATAGATTTGAAAAGATTATCATACATAAAGATAAGAGAAACATAGAAAATCTGAGAAAAAATAGATTGAGATAATTTAGATAGTTCAAAGATACCGTCGTGAGAAAATTACGAAATATGATAAATCACAGTTATAGCGTAATAAACACAGATAATAAATAAGTAGATATTATTTTAGAGATGATAGATATGTATAAAGCCCATTCTTGTCGCTACGACGTTGTGCAGGACACATATCGTATAAATCAAAATAATCTGCTCGTGCATACATCGCAATTTAGCGAGCCTACTTAACCAGAACTTTGCAACACAAACAACAGCTATTACAAATTCAAGCACATGTGCCGGTAAGCGTGACTTACCGCTCCTTGCTAATTTAAGCAAGGATTAAATGTCACCGTTCAGGGAAATTATGTGATCGTCCTTACGCTATTCACGTTCCCACGAACGGCGACAGAGTTTACATCTCTTTCGGTGAAGCCGGTTATTAGCGCCAAAGCGAAAAATATACGATATAGTTCGCTAACATTATTGGAAAATGGATATTACCGTATCGATCGTATGGAAGTTTAAGGGTGTCTAAAAGTTGAACGTGTATGATAATATGAGCGCAAATATGAAATGGAGTGGGGGAGGAAAAGGACTTGCATAAAAAATACATCTTACCTCGGATGGACAATATATTCATATCCAAAGCTACACTGCAAACATATAAATGAAATGGTCAAGAGAAAATAGGTTGTGGTAAAACAAACCTTGATCGCAACAACGCTTGACATGTAAGAGACATTGATTAGTAAAACATTAATTATAGATGCATTCGGAGGAACATCCGTCACGAACTTGAGTGGAGAATCTGACACGCTTCCCATTGTTTGTAAGCAAAGTCTATATAAAGTTAGAGATAAAACGGAAGCTTATCGTTGTAAGTATTGTTATAACAGCGTCAAAAATAAGAGCTTATCAGACTTGCTCGTTAAAGTTGCGATAATCTCCGGACGTGTTTTGACCAGCTTGAGCGCATCGACGATAATTAAAAGTAACATCTTAATATCGGCTGTGTCATAATTATCAAAAAAGCGATTATTTGTAAAATTGTCTCAACATATATAATCTCCGTTATCGAATCCGACCGTTCCGTTCCTCAACGCGGTAAGCGCGACGCGAAATACGAGCTTAAAGTAATCCGATGCATGGAAATCGATTCCGCATTGGAAATCACATAAGCCCCCGTCGTCTCTTCTTCAAGTTATCGTGATTATAATCTTTCAAAGACAAGATTTTAAAACCGAATATACTGCCAGAGTCTCACACGGAAAGAACAATTTTGCTGAAGTATCTAAAAATTAGCAAAATACTGATCTAAAAAAAATTTTGTCAGATCATAAAAATAATTATGTAGAACGCTTAAACGTTGATGACGATTCTTTTAAAAAATTTAACATTTTACAACCAGTTTGAGTGTTCTACATAATTATAATATTTTGATGATCCAAATAAAATTATATTCAGATCTATATTTAGCTAAATTTCTAAATATGTCAGTAAAACTGTTTTTTTTCTTTTTTCCTATTATTATCGTCGTTACTGTTATGATTTTCAACATCGATTAATAATCATTAAGGACACAGAGGTATGAAATCCGCTTAAGAGAAAAACGCGCAAAACTTACTGCATGTTCTTGATAACCAGCTCCGAATCAGTCTAGCATAATCGACGTAATCGATCACCTCGTCGAAGTCGCACAATAGCGCACCGTTTTGATCTTTCCGACATTTCCTTGGAACATCCTTGCTGCGGGGGTGGTGGTGATGGCAGTGGAGATGGAGAATCTCAGATCGTCCCGTATGGATCGCATTCGGGCTCTCAGTTGGATCTTCCTCGATGGCGCTCGTTAGCAAGGAAGTATCAGCGGAGTCTGCTGCCATACCGACGGCACTGCAATAAGACCGGTCGACGATGGGTTTCCAGTGACCATCACAAAAACGAACCTACGATAATCACATGTTCGGCAATTACCATGTTAATCGACGTATTTAATTTAATTCGTGTCAAAAGATAAAAACGCGACACAAGCCAAAACAATTTTACAAATTAAGCGAGTTGTCATAATGTATCAATAAGCCATTGCACAAACTAATACATATCGCTTTACTATGCAAAACTATCAGGAAGTAGTACCGAAGGGGATTCACTAAGGAAGATTATTATTTGATTACGCCTACGTGTTTTATTACCATGGAAGATTGACGTTAACCCCTTCAGACCTCGTGAATGTAGTACAATACAATGTACATCAAATTTGAAGATATTATCCGTTGAAATTATTTAGTTTTATCGACATCATCTGAAATCAAACACAATAACGTACATGTAGAAAAAATAGAGTCAAAATTTAAAGAAAAAAAGAAATCATTTTTCAATATAAATTGTTCATTAAAGTGCCCTTGAATTGAATGTAAAATAATTTTTTTAATATCTGGTTCCATTGAAACCAGATCTAAGGGGTTAATCATAGTTTTATTGAAGAAACTTATTTCGAGATGAAGCTCAAATAGAAGATAGTGTATAATCAAAGAGAGATAGTACTTTCGAAGTCAACAGAATTCTGCGAAATAAGATGACAGCTCCGGATACGTCATCATCTTGCACTTGATTCACGATAACCCAGATTGCCAGATTTGTACGTACAAAGTGGGTTATCGTGTCGCGCGCGAAGAAAAAAATCGTCATTATCGCCGATATTACGCAATCGCAATACGAAGATAAACATCTCGACGATGCCCTCCGACCCCACCGGCTGTCGCGACGGCAATAGTGATGTTTTATTATCGGCGCGTAATCAATCGACGCTTGCAGCAGTTATCGTTCCACGGTACCGCGTGGCTCGCATCGTCAAGCTCTGTTTTATCAAAGGCGGTGGAGAATCGTGCGGTGAACGGCAGCTGCACGTGCCGCCGCGGACAAGAACGTCCGCCCGTTCGTGCGGCGAGGATGCCACAACAGTCGGGTACATCCCGAAGGAAGAGAGATTTCTGGCGAGGTAGACTTCCTGACAAAGGCCAGGGCCGAGTATGCCTTTCGTCATCCGAGCGCGCGAGTCGAGAAAGAGGTATCGATCCGGCGAGCCGGGCTCAATAATTCCGACGAGGGTCCCTGTCTCGCTCCTTTAACGCGGGAACACAATTTGTCAGCTCCTGGACGATGCACACTGCTCGCCGCGCTCTTCTCCTCTTTACCTGGGTCCGCGATCACGACGGCTTGGCCTCTCCTTGTCCTCTTACCTCACCCCCACTCGGCTTAAAAGCATCGATCTTGTCATTAAATCGGGAGATGAGCGCGAAGGTGAAATTGATCTTTGCACCGCTTCGACAGTAATGTCAGTCATTAACTAACGATCACTTACGGAATCGACATAATTTTCCACAAATGAATAAAATACACGGTAATGAAAATATCTATAGCGTTGGGAGAATTATTTGACACATGTTATTATATAAGTTTAATTTTTCATACAACCTGCGTCGCGGATTGTTTCACTGTGGCGAAACATGTTGCGATACGTATGGGCTCAGGTATGCGATCAGCTGTGCTAAAACTCGTAAATATTCACCGGCGCGCGCATACTTGATTTTACGACTATTATCGCCGCGCAGCTTACGGAAAGATATACCTCCGTTGCAACACCACGCGAATGATAGAGCGTAGCGAGGACACGTGCCGCCTGCATCGATCGACTCTGCGCTGCGATTAAACGAATTCGATATTGATAATGAAACGATAGCGATAATGGGAAGATTTCACGAGTGGCAGTGCATCCGTCTCGCTCGCAATCGCGTCTTCGTAAATGCAAGATTTTACAATTTTTTTCATCGGTAACGTCTAAAAATACTCGCACTTAATTGCTGCAAAAAATTCTTCCACATAATCGATCATAATTTAGTATACAGCAAGTGACAGTGTAATGACTCGTAAAATTTACGATTAAAATTATTTAAATATACAATTTATTGAAATCATTAATTTTTTACATTGACAATTTATCAAATACTATTCGAGCAAATACTCTGTTACTTTAGAACAATGAAGTAGAAAGATATACTCTATAATGAGGCAACTAACATGCCTCGTTTTAACCGAATTAATTAAATTTACGATAATTATTATTTTAGAGTTAAACAACAAGAGAGCTTAAAAAAAAAGAGAGCTTTCAAAGATGAGTCTTTATTTTTTAAGACTAACAGAAGATTAAATCTATTTATTCAATTGATTTGGCTATTTATGGAGCATGAACGATTTTTCGTACATCAAGAAGCGATGATGATGATATTGCCTGATGATAGGATCTGACGAACTGGTCATCCGGTCGAATAGTCCATCAAGACTGAGGACGAGATGTCAGAAGGAACAAGTAGTCGTAATCCAAAAGGAGAAATGAGTTTCATATACTATAGAAGTTTTCTCAAGATTGCCAGTTACGAGAATAGTACCTCCGGTTTATCCTAGCGCCAACCCCAAAAGCCGATATCTCGTCTGGAGCAAAGTTCGAATAAGTTGATGCGCGTAGGAAACGCAAGGGAAAAAGTTGAACTACGAAATCGATATGGATGTCACTGCTGTTTCGCTGGAACAGGTGTCACATATTTCGCGATGAATAAAATCGATTACACGATATTTGCAGTGTCCCTGTTTAATACTTTTATTTAATCTCGCGTTGTCTTTGTGTTTTACTCGCGACTATAATTTCGAACCTACTATAATGCACTTATCGTGTTTTATATATTTCATTGCATCGAATCTTCTGCAAACGCAATATGTCAATTAGTTGTTATTGAATTAGCCTGGCGAGTTTATTTCACTGTTATCGCGCCGCCTGTCAAAACTTTAATTTCCGTAAGAGCGTCGTCGAAAAATTTCTTCTCTCTCCCTACATTTTCACTCCTAATGTCCCTTCCATGCTGCGGCGTTTACGAACGGTGACGTGAGCTCGCTTGGCGCTCGACATTGAGGGACGTATACACCTCCGGCCTTTTCCCGCCTTTTATTTCGACAACAAAAACACGACGGCATTATCCGTGCGCGCCGATGCGATATCAGGAGTCCTGTGCGCGCAAAAATTTCTCATAATAACTCACGTTTACGATAAATCATAAACGAAAGATTTGCGATAGTTTTTCGATAGATCGAAATTTGCAAACTGAATTTATGTTCTAATAGTTGATCGCGCAAAACGCGATCTGAATACAAGTTTCTTCTTTAATGTCATCGGAATCGCTATTCTTGCGTAAAGAGAGATCTGAATTTTGTATCGAGATAAGTTAAGAATTTGAAATTCCATATGAAAATTATGATAACCAAAAATTCTTTCGACTTGATCAAAATTCTTGTTAGGCCTACTTGTTAATTTAATCAGAATATTTTTCTCGGTATATATGTATAAAATAGGGATGAGTGATTTTCATATAATTCTATCTTCCATACTTTTAATTAAACATCATTCACTTATTAATAATGTTTAATTATATAAATCGTTTTCTCGGAATGAATTAAATTATATACTAGAACATGCACAGACGATACTTAGAACAAATGGAAGGAAGATAAAAGGCTTTTGTACAACCTGTTCAAGTTTTCGTGTAGTGCTTGTAATACAAATAGAACTGTTCCGAAGTTAGAACTGACCGGAAGTTTCTTCAAAATGACCAGGTAGGAAGACAAAGAGAGAGAGAGAGAGAGAGAGAGAGAGAGAGAGAGAGAGAGAGAGCTCTCGACTTTACGGCAACGTCGGGCTCGGAAACTGGGGGTTACGCAAAACGGATGAGCCCCAGAGATACCGCGCATCGTTTACCGACATTTAC
The DNA here is from genome assembly GCF_001594065.2 of Cyphomyrmex costatus. NCBI lineage: Eukaryota > Metazoa > Arthropoda > Insecta > Hymenoptera > Formicidae > Cyphomyrmex > Cyphomyrmex costatus. Next base: position 403,049 of record NW_017280495.1, on the reverse strand, counting down.
TAGCGGAAGAGATGGTAAATTACGCCGCGTATCTCTCGTGTACGAGCTGTTGCTGCTGCTGCTCGCGGTAAAACATTACGACAATATTTTGCTTTCGATTCAGAGTTTGTTTTCGATGATATCCATCGAGTGTTCGATAATAGGTGCAGACCAGGGATATATTTTCTCTGTTGAAAATTAAAACAATATTTTCTCAGGCGAAAATTTTATCAAAAATTTTCGATCGCAATTTAATCGTATCATAATTGTCGGTATAATAAATACAACCAGAATCGATTTTCTAAAGGTAATAAAGAAAAGAGTATGACAGAAAGAAATGTGAAGGTGAAGCGTAATATCTCGCTCTGTCGATTCGGTATTTTTGTCAGCGAGCACCGACGTATGATCGATACCTTGCGATTCTTAATGCAAAACCGCACATTTATAGGCTCGGCCTGTCATCGCTTATTTTTCTACGTGATGATAAATGCTCTCACGATCCGTCGATCATCGATCTTATTCTTCGGCGTGCGCGGATTTTTCCTTCAAGATTAAAAATATAACATCCCCCGCGGTGACTAATGTGATGTATGCAACATGTATATACATCGAAAATAACATCATAGTATCAAATATCTCAAGGAAAGTTTTTGAAGAATATTTTACACATTTAAAAAATTATTTCGCTGAATACAAAATAGATGAAAACTAACGAAATCAAATAATGAGTGGATATAAATAATAAATTATTTCAATTTATAGATGTACCTACAACGAGCTACTATTTACAGTTAGAACACTGAGAACAATATCTGGTTGAAAATGGATAAAAATCCGATTCAAACAGTCAGAATTCCGATTCTTTCAACTAGAATTCTAGTAGATTTAACCAGAAAATTCTTATTCGTCTCATTTTTAACCAAAAGTCCAATTAATCAATATATTATATATTTCAATGAAAAAATATTTAAGAAAACTAAAATTATAAAGTGAAAAATATATATATGATATTCCTTCTAGGAACTAAATAATAATTCCTAAATCATCGTTCATCTTCTAAGAATTACAATTAGCGTGCGATAATAATTAAGAAAATAAAAAGAAATTAAAAATGATGATAACATTAAAAGAGTTATACAGCGCTAAAAGGGCTGTGTATAAAGTACTTGATTTAAAAACTTGAAATTTGCAAAGTCAATGAAAGTCAGTCTCAAAACGCCAAGCTGAGCAGATCAATTCTGCGCGGTATATTTTTTATTCTCCTTCGCCTATAATTCCCATATTCCTTTACATCATTAGACTCTATCGGGATAAACGTATCTGCGATCGTTCACCGTTTCGCTGAAATTCGAATTCGTCATAATTATATCGATTATACCGTTCCCGGAATTTCAGTCGACTGTATAATCAGCGACGACGAAATTATTCGCGAGCGTACAATAGTAAGGACGGAAATCGCGCCGATAAAAGAACGTTTTATCGCGCGCGAGGTAGCCTCTCACAAAGGTTCCGCTGTACTCTTTTTTTCCGCACATATTGCCGTTACTGTCGGCCGTCACGTTTGAAAGCTCCTGGCACGCGGGATTATAAATTCGGCAGTGGAAACTCCCCGGCAATACGGACGCACAACGGTATGAACATTCCGTGGCGATCGACTTTACGAAGCCAATTTCGTCCGGTAACGCTCAAGCGGTCGTAGCCTCGGGGAAATTCACCTCGTCGCGTACTTTTTCCACCTCTCTTTTAAATCGCCATCTCTTACCCAGAGCCCGGAATCCTTTATTCGCGTGGCGCGCTCGCGCGTCGATCCTCGGTTCCTCTTCGTATTATTGCGGAAATCCCCGCTGAAACGCGCGCGTAAAAAAGCCGTTCGAGGTAAGGTGACAAATGGTCATACGCGCAAATACCGGATCCCCGTGATTGCGCGGGAATCGAATGTTCGTGTCTCCTAACTCACTCGCGTACTCCCCGCGTTTATCTCTCTCTCACTCTCTCTCCACGAGAGGCATTCTCGCGTTTCGTAACTCCGATTGCCGACAATCCCGACGCGCGTAACGCGACGAGCGATCCGGCCGGGAAATAACTTCTAATTGCTAAATGGATCTATAAATCGTTTCGCGCTCAACACGTATAATGAAACCGTGTTATTTAGTTAATTGCAGGTGCGAACTTCACTTCGGCCTGGTGATATATCACGCCTATTGCGAATAATTGCAACGTAAAGCGCGCGGCCGGTCAATCGATCGTCCTCTCGGAGAGACGGATCTCCCCAGCGAATTGTCTCTTTTTCTGCCCTCCTCGCGATCCCGCAGTCAATTTCCCCGGGTACACAATATCGGTGTCGAAGCTGCCAATCCGAACGGCTGCGAAATCGGATAGTGCGCGTCTCACGAAGACGTTCACATGCCATGCCGTCACGCTCGATAACAACCGTCTGCATCTTCCTTTCTCGCGTCTATGAAGGAGGATCGCCGTCAAAGAACGCCACGTTCTGTCGACATGCGATTCTATATGGCATACAGAGAGAAGGATTCGCGCACACGGATACATAGCGCGTCTTCCTCGGGACATTAATTCGTCTCGACCCTCTCGCGGTTGAAATAATCGTGCGTTTCATCGGCCGTATCGCGTCGTGAATCACTCGAGCCCGTTTCCTCATGCAGTCCGTATGTTAACCTCACAGGTCGAGTCAGGGATTCGGTGACGGGAACGCGGGAAACCCGGCGACAATTTACCGGCGCCAACAAGTCTGACGTGAAAAACTTCTCGCGTGTGTGATTTGTAGAAAGGCATTCCGGCTAATAAAAGTCTCGGGGATCTTAATCTAGCCCAACGTTGAGTATATATTCGCTCATCATCGTGTTAGCACAGAAATTTCTGACCTTGGCACTGATACCAGTCCCCTCCCCGAAAACATTACGACCGCAGTTCGTAATCACGACGCAATAACGAATCTCTCTGGCACATATTGAACATGAAATAAAATGAAAAATTAGGATATTATCCATTATTACTTTTTTTTTCTTTATAATCCTTATAAAAAGTGTGTATTTTTTTTTAATTATTATCAATTTTATTTTAATTATTGTTTTCTGTTTTTTTCATTTAAAGAGTTTTATCTCAATTTTAGTTTTCTTAGTATTTTTTTTTTTTTTTAATTTTTATTACACGGAATTATTTTATTATGTTACGCATATTAGTTTTGTTGAAGAATAAATTTCGTTAGATACAGGTCTGAAAACAATTTTATTGGACATCAAAGTAATTATAGAACGCTCAAGCATTGACGACAATGCTGTAAATAATTTTAACATTCTAGCAATCAGATTTAGTAAAAAGTAAGGAAATTTTTGTTAGTCACATATTAACAAAATAAATGATTTTACGTTCCAAAACATTTCTCTCCGCACAAAATCGTTCTTTTCATATAAAATTCTTTTTTTTTTAATCTTGCTTTTACCATGTTGCATCGACTGTAATCATACGCATCAGCACATACATGTCTCTAGTCTCTACACGTGTCTCGGTTATGTCTGTGCTTATATATACTGATAACATTTAGGAAGCCAGCCAAACAGCATTCGTGTGCCAAATAGCGTAACCATGTCATATTTTGAACACCGACAAAGTAACGCGGCTAACCCGTCCAACATCGATGACATTCATTCTCAGAGTGGATTTATCTAGCGTTTCGGACAGCTCATAGATGTGCTCAATGCCACGGCGGAAATAAAGAGACAGCACTGACAGTTATTTCAGCACAATACGGTTTTTCTAGTCTATAAATTATATGGTTTGCACTATTTGTAGACGTTAGCCATTCTCAATATTGAAACAGAAAAAAAAATTAAGGAGCTCAGAGGTAGAAATTCGCTTTCCTCCTGGCATCAAAATTCAATAATCTTGATTAAATTTCTAACTTTCCTCCTGCTTCAAAATTCTTAATAACATTGGTGAAACGAGTTTCCGCGATTAACATGCATTAAAATTGCGTTCAGAAAACGCGAAACTCATACCCGACATCAAAATCGAATAGCTCTGAAGAACCACCTTCCTTTCCATGAATATCGAATTGTGAAGCGTTGAGTCGTCAGGAAATAAATTTCTGCAACGAGATAAAACCGCCACGCAATCTCTCGTGGCCGCACAAGGAAACTGGATTCGAAATTCTTCGTTGTCCTGAATTTTACGCGACGAAACGCGTGATGTAATCCGAAGCGGGATATTATCCTCGAAAGACAATCCTGCGACCGTCCAATTTGTATAGCTATTTCTACATCCAATTTTATAATGCATTTATAATACTAGTAGAGTGTCTAGACTATTCTCTCGTGTGTTCGTAATATATTCGTGTCACGTCGCCGCGCCGACTTTAATTACCACGTACGACACTTATTAACGAGCGAATTTCATTTCCTCAAGCTATAGTTATGACGCGCTCATAGTTAATGCCAAATCGATTTACCCAAGACAATCCTGTGTTCGGATTACGATTCCTCCCTCACATCGAATCCTATAAGGATACAATATGGATAATGAAGATCCTCGAATAATTGCACAAGTAATAGAATCGATTGCTGCTCTTGTTTACCGATGTATATGTTTCAGTTATTTTAATAAATAACTTTATGCATTTATATTTACGCGATTCAACAATTAGAAGTTCGTATCGATATTACTTTTATACCCCTTTGTTACTCGTGTGTGGTTTCCCCAGGATATCTCCGCCTTATAAATTTACTAAATATAAAATGCTTTTTATTTAGTAAATTATTATATTTAGGGCAAAGAGAGTTTCACAATAAAAACAATTTCTTGCATTTATATCCTTATAAAAGATGTACAAAAAATTATCAGTCTTTATTTAATTTAATAAATCATCAAAGAGAATAATAAAAATTGAGATATAATGTTGAGATATCAGAAACGTTCCATGTAATTACGTTTAAAAAAACATTATAAAAACCATGTGAGTTACAGAGCAGAAATAAATGATTTTAATTGACTGAAAACGATGAATAAAACGATTGAAGGAACGTGCTTCTAATAATAGCACGATAACGCAAATATGCCTCAGCTTCTTCGTAATCGCACGTTCCATCGAGCGCATGCAATTTTGCGAGTTGCCAAAACCATTTACTCCATTTGCGTTCATCACGCTTGTCTTACTGTTATGCCGTATAGTAATTAAGGATAAAGGCGTTTATGGCAATACCTGTCGCCGATTCGTGAAAGCGAAAGACGAAACCAGACATTTCCGACCAGAAATCGTGTCGTTACCTGTACATTTCGAGTACGTGCTTCTCTCGGAGCCGGAGAGAGAGTTTTCGACGAGAGATCAGGTGGGTTCCTGAGTCAGGTAATATCATAGTCGCATATTCTGCACGTATGTGAGATTCGCTAACTAATTTCGCTAGCGTGTGTGATACTCGAAGAGCGACATTATTTCGAACAACACGTTCTGCGATATCACCGATCTATCGTGGTAACTTATACATTCGATATCGAAATAAGATAATGAACAACACAGATGTACAAGTCAAACAGTGTGTAAAGATGGAAAAACAATTTGGTTGAGGTATCTAAACATTCAGCCAGATTTGAAAATAACTAAATAAAATAATTAAATAATTACGTCAGGATCTCAAACATAATAAGCAATGTTGCAAAGTTTTGGCATTCTAGCATTTGATTTGAGCGTTCTAAATACATAATTATTTTGATGGTAAAAAAATTATTTTCAGATCTATGTATATGTGAGTAAATTTTATTTTCAGCAAAACTGTCCTTTTCATAAATAAAAAGTAATCTGTGATATAATGACTTTTGATCATAACTTCTTACACACTGTTCTCTCTTTTTCTTTTTATTTATGGATTATTTTTAAATGCGAAAACGATGTACGTATTTACATCTGTTTTTCGACAAAAATCTTGTGATAAACTTGAAGTGCTCATTGAAATGCTCTGCGGAAGCGAACTGGTGGTTGGAAGTCGAGGTGGTGCTTGAAAAACGCCGTTTCAGGGTGATCGTTTCACACACTGTGGCGACGTTATCGTCGCACATTTTCACCCACCCAGTTACACGAAAGGAAAAACTACAAGAAAAATAGGGAAAGAAAAAGAAAAAGCTCAGATACACTATTTGTCGTGCAGAATAGCGGCATTCCCAAATGGAACGCGAGAGCACTCCGGTTATTAGCGCACTTAAGTGCCGACAGAGAACTTCAGTCCCTCGTGTCGTCGAAACGAGGGTGAGCGGTCGATATCCATCCGGTGTGCATTCCCCTTGCCTTTACCGATGGTCCTTCCCTCGCTTGTACCGCGATATGCATAATATTTACACTGCCCCCAAGTGCCAGGCGCGTCAATTTCGCCAATTTCAGATATATGCACACGAATGCACGAGACACTCGCTGCGGCTGCAGTCTCGAGCTATGTCGTATCGATAGGGTGTCCCAGATTTTCTGGGAACACTTCGTTTCCTATATGAATTCTCGCGCGAGTGAATTTGCAATCGATCTATCGCCAGTAAAACAAGAAATCGACAAGAATTCCTAGATTAAAAGGCAATTGAAAAGTGCCAGGAAATTGTGCACGAATTCGATTGAAAAATTGAGAAAAATAAACTCTGTTCCTCGACGAGTATTAAATTGGTAAAGCGTTACTTTAATAGAATCTTAATATTTAGAGTTAAGCTCTTTAAACTCTTAATTGAAGAAAGCTCGCTAGAGAAGGTAACGCACAATCAAATTATCGTAAAAGGAAATCAGCTCCAAATTGATTCGTAGATAAAGGGAAGTACGGGACACCTTGTACACCGGGCGTACGCCGCAAATTCCGAAATTCTCGATCCCTTCTTCGAGCAAGCCGAGGCCCGGTAAGCGGAGCGCGTAAATGCGAAACGAGTTTTTGAGTGTAAGTTAAGCCGCGGGCTTACGCGCTTATTTAGCCAATTATGCTTCGGCTTGCAACATCCGGCGAGCATTGTTCGCGATTCGAATTTAGTTTCGCCAAAGGAATGATAACAATGCCTTTCTGTTATCGAGCGCGTATAAGCATTTTTTTAAGTGCTTTTTTATCGACCTCTGCACAAAATACCGCACATCTACAGAACATTTACATCTTTCATGAGCTTCATCTATCAGCTAAACTTAAAAAAAGTTAATATAAATTATATAATAAGTAACAAAATTAGAGATTGACAAAAAAGTATTGTATATTATTGTTTAAATAAAAATCTCCACTGAAATAAAAATATATCAACAATATTATTTTAATTGAAAGTAATTATTAATTCAACAATACTATTAATGAAACAAACACATCATATCCTTACAATTAGATAAAGTTATTGAATTAACAAGATTATTTAAAATTAAAATTATGCTGTTGATGTAATACCATTTTTTCAATGTAAATATTTCAATTATGCAATGCGTCTCTCTTTTACTAATCACAACGCGACTTTTATTTCTTAATTCCTTTAATTTATACTCTTGATCTCTTAATATTTTCCGCTGAAAAAAAAGCCATCTATGATCACGATTGAGGTCTCCGCCGCGCAATCAAAACTATCGGAGCAAGCCCCGATTATCTCCGACTCGATTCGTTTGAATACTATCGCGTCTATAATGAGAAAAATTAAAACGGTCAGGAGAATAAAGGGGAGAACGAGATTAAAGCGCGGGAAAAAGTTTAGGGCGGGCGTGCAACGGGAGGGACATTTGATTCCGCTCTTTCTCAATGAGTTTTCTTCGGCGACGTCGCACTCTCTTCGTAACTCGAGATAAACTTTTGGCAGGTAACGTGGGAAAAACGATAGCGCGCGCGTTTCTCCATGTTCCGTACGCTACATCGTCGAGTATACTCGACTGTTATTTCAGACTCTCCTCTGCCCGCTTACCCCTCCCCTCTCTTTCCCCGTAGTTTGAGTTTGTACTCAGATAGCGTCCCGTGATGGCAGGCGGTATCGTCTTCTCCGGAGTGGGCGGATGGCACGGCGCAGCGATGAACTTTATGGAAATGGTCAACATTATTTTTCCGTACACGACATCCAGCCGTCGCCGCCGCCGCCAACAGTAAACAATACGAACACGGACGATATGTCTCCGACGGATAGCTGCACGTAACATCATTTTACGCATTTTACCGTAAACAGGTCACGGCAGATACGTGTAAGGTTATCGGTCATGGGCGTTCCGACCGCGGGTCCAAATCTTGTGATTCCGCTGTGTCACGTGGAATATCGTCTCGTTGCGAAACTTCAAGATGCGATAGATATCGTGAAAAATATTTCTTACAATGTCCACTTGATTTTACGATCGATAAGTTTGTGATGAATTATAGATGTGACTTTAAATACATGCCTGGAGTTAGTAATAAATTAAATTAATTAATTTTGTGTTTAAATCAAATAAATTTCTGTTACATATGTATACACAGTTTTGCTGAAGTATCTGAAAATTTTATCAAATACAAAAAATAAATTGACTGACATCAAAATGGTGGTGTAAGATGGTCAAAAATAAAAACAATGTTGCAATCAATTTTGATATTCCAGCAATTATTTTCGTTCTATTAATTTTGACGAATGAACCAACAAAAGATTATTTTCAAATTGGTATCTAATCAAATTTTTAGAGACTTCGACAAAACAATTTTTTTAGGTCTAAGGTTGATATTAAAAGAATTAATTAATTAATTAAATATTACGTTTACGTACGTACATATATACTTGCAAGTTGTGGAAACAATGAAATTCGAAATATCTTACAAAAATCGATCTAACAAAAATGTAAAATGCAACACACTTCACTTTATAAGATAAAACTCATTGCTCCGAGACGATGTCGATCTGACTGAGGGAAACAGCAGCGAAGCGCGCGATATGATATCGTCTGCCTAAAATTTCCTTAACAAGGTACGATTTCGTCCGTTGTACAGACTTCCTCGTGCCATTGTTTCCCCGGATACTCATTGTTCCGTTCGCCGGAAGTAGCTGCGGCGTTGTCAGGGTGGCCGGGCTTCTCTTTACATCCCTTTTCTCTCCGACCTTCCCGCTGGATGTCGCATTAGCATGCGCAAAGTTAAGGGCTATCAACGTCGCGACGTCGGAGTTCTTCGTGAACAGTCAGGCCGTCTACCTGTCACTTCCAATGATTCGCAGTTTACGATGTTTACGAAACGCGAAAGGGCCATCGCTGCCGTCCAACTCTGCCGAGGATTCGAGCCGTCGTTTCTTGTCGTTGTTAACGTTGCCGCACGCTCTTCCTCCCCCTCTCCATACGTTCCATTCTGTCCCAATTTCCACGTCAGGGCTTACCGGTCAAGTCGACTTAGCGAACCGGAGGAGAATCAGCGAGACACTTTAATATTCCGGCGCGTAATCTGACGCAGATGCTGGGAAGTAAGTGTGGGATTTACGGAGTATACCGGTGCAATCTATTCGTAAAATTAACTGCGCGTTGCCTCCCTCGCGCGTTCTGCTTAAGGTTGGAATTTACGAGCCCGAAATAATCGATCGTTCCGCGCGCGCACCGCACACCGCCGCCCGGCAGGTGCAGCCAGTATTAATCTTCGGAATGCAAATGAAATTTAGTACCGGCCCTCTCTAACACAACACTCCCCCCCCTCCTTCCTTCCTACCGCCCCCTTTCTTCCATTAACGCATCTTCGATGTCTATACACCGCGTCTTGCTGACTCTATACGCGAATTGTCTTAAGAAAATCCCAATACCTCGAGCAAAACGATGTCACATCGTTGCTACGCGACTAAAGTTCGTTGGAAAATGACGTTCGTATTACTCACGCTAAGTAGCATGACTTGGCATTGCACACGGGATCGTCTCTTAGGCGAAGCGTTTGTGGTCGTTCTTGTGCCCCTCCTCGTCCGTTCTCGAGAAAGAGAGAGAGAAAGAGAGATGAACAGACAGAGAGAGGACTGTCGGTTTTCCGAAGTCTCGGGGCCCGCACCTGGAAAACGCAATTAGCTACGCGTCAAGACAGCCCCAGGACTAGCACGTTGCGGACAGGCTACTGTTTATCTAATGCGCGGATCCCGAGAAGTTAAATACCCGACTTGCGCCAGCATGCAAATTCTTCGCCCTTACCTCCTGTTGTTTCGTACCTTACGAAGATGCCTTAAGGTATTAATCCACTTGGAGTTTCTCGCCAAGTCGGGCGAAACTTAATCGAACTCACGATTAATAACAGCGACGGAAAGTTCCGCCGTCAATCACGATTAACGTTGACGATCTTTAATCTGCTCAAGTATTTGCAAGCTATCCGCGCATAAACTGCCACGAGGAGACTCATATATCTCTTAACTTGACAATTGGGAAGTAATATATACATATAGGATAAACTCGGGTATTATAGTGCTATAGGAAAAAGATGGCTGTAATTTCGTCAATAATTCCTATAAATAGAACAATCTTGTAGTTATTCTAAAAGCTTGTGGTCATCTTTTCCATATATGAAAATTATTATCTCACCCGAGTTTATTATATCTTACATTCTACGGCAATGACTATACTTTTATCGAAAACAAAAATCTATTTTTAATAGGAGCTTATTTGTGTCCGTCATTATCCGGAGCTTCCAAGATGTTTGCGCACAATGCTTGCACCATAAATATTTGCGTACCAAGTAACCTTATCATCGGGACAACTTATGCATTATTGCGACGAGCTACCGAGCAAACACTCCACGAATTTCTTAAACGCCGTTTAAAATTGTAACGAATCTCTCTGGACGCCAACGTGCCGCCCTGTGCTAAAAGTCGCTGAAAATTTAATTTCGAGATTGTTGCGCAAAGTTTACGCTCCAGCTGCGTCCATCAGCTGGTAAATTATGCAAACGCATCGTGCACCTCGCGGAAACACGATCTCTCCCCTCCCCCCCCCCCTCTCCACCCTCTGGTTTCTTTCGGAAGAGGTCGATCTTCGACTTCCGCCGCAGTGAGCGGCGGTATCCTTGTAACGAACTCCTCCGTCGAGACGAGATGAGGTCGAGAAGTTACCTTCCTTTTACTCTGAACCGCGATATCGACGTTCTCGGCACAGCAAAAATGATCATAAATTGAGCTCCGCGTTATCCGACGTGCACTCTCGTAAGTGTATGCCGGCAGCTCGTTGAATTATGCAAATACATTGGACTTTGACAAACTGCATCTCGACACGTCGCGTCGGTGCTGACGAAGCGCGCGGGCTCGACACGCGGAGCTTTCGTACCGGAGTACCGAGTGAAATCAGTCATCGTATTTGTTAAAGCCAGAGAACAAACGTATTTAGTAAAAACCGATGTGTCGCTTTAGAAATCGGCTTTTCAATAAAAGCGGCTAACTGACGTCGCTTTTTATTGAACAAATGTCAGCCGGTTTTTATCAAGCAAAGAAAGAAGGTAAATGAGATGATAAATGTGATAATTCAGTAACGCGTTTACTGAACGCCCATTAAAACACGGTGTTTCATAACCATTACACGGCCCTCGAATAGCGTACTCTACTCCGTATGTCGTCGCATTACCCCTCGAAACGCGATCGCGTCAACACCAACAGACGTGAAACGCGATCATTCTCTACGGTACAATTACTATTGATCAGTTCATGATTAACTAATCTTACGTTATTAACAATTCGTGCATTAAACGACCATTTACATAAAAAGATCGCGTTTGATGAAATATCCAAGAATTTAGTTACAGTAGATACAAATCTGAACGTAATATTATTGAATCATCAAAATAATTATATAAAATACTCAACTGATTGCTAAAATATCAAGTGTCACTTTTGTAATATTGTTCATAATATACTTTAACTATTTACACAATTATTTTGATAGCCCACCAAAATTTTGATTCAAATTTTTATCTGGCTAAATTTTTTAATTAATTAAAATTCTAATTAACTAAGTATAAATTTGCTCACAAATTACCGCGCCGTTATTCTCACTATCACCTTTTTTTATCGTTAATTGTGTTTTAATATTGAAGTTCATTATTTTTTCTTTTGTAAATGTTTCAACGAAAGTGTTCTTTCGAAAGTGTAGAAATATTTCACGTGATTTTATTTGGTCGACATAGGAATCAAAGCAAAAATAAAATTTACAAATTATTTCATAATATATGTATATATTTACGAGCAATAAATCTTTTAACTTTCGACGATACTTGGATTTGAGTGTATCTCATATCGCTCTTTGAACTCTTCGCCGATTGCCTATCGTTTGCAAATTGAGAACGCGGAGTAATGTAAATCGCCAACTGGAAAAATTGGAAAAAAAAAGAGAACGATATCGATTGTTTACTAATATGCTATCGTGTATATCGTGGGATTGCGCGTCGCGTACGGTTAAAGTCGGAAGTGCTACAAGTGTCGCACCATCATTGTATTCGAATGATTAAAGCGCGCACGTAACATAATTAACAATGTTTTCGCGAAGCCCTGGAATATGTGTAAGATTTACGAGTATTGTGCATGCGAGTATTGTGTGCACACACACAGATGCATACGTACGTATGTACACATAAAACTCATTATACCAATGCGTCATTTATTGACACATTTTAATGTTTTATTATACGACCAGAATACTAATTGCGAGATAACACCAGTCGTCTGAAATTTATAGCACAAATTTTTGCAAACATAAATAAAAAATAATAGGAAATATTTCATTGGCATAGTAAAAAAAAAAGAACGCGGTAAAAAGCGATAAATAAACATGACGTAGTGATTTTTACAAAAGAGAAATTGTCTCCACCATATCTGCGATATGGACTCTTGTCGATCCATTGATATCTTGATTCTATGCCGCTTGAATATAAATGGAAACGTGAAATAAATTATTTTTTATACTAAAGAATAGTTTTGTTCCACCAAAATAATTATATATACTGCTTGTTAGAACATCAACATTTTTTTGCAGTATTATTATTATGCTTGAGCATCTTACATAATTATTTTAACAATCCAATAAAATTATTTTCAAATCTTTAGCTTCCTCGACACTCCAGATGCTTCGTGCATAGAAATCCATATACGTGTAAAATATGAAATCTGTTGCGTTGCGGAGTCACAGAGCATAATAATAATCGTGGAAGATTTATCGCCGACTTCTGGTCGCCGAATATACTCGCACGATGTATGCTCCCGCGGCGCGAGAGCATGATTAGTATGCAAATGAGCTGCGTCTTGACAAACGGCGGCACCGTACGCAGCGAGTTATCGACTCGCGCCTACATTACAAACGTTTACGACGGGACGAAAGTATGCGCGTGAGTGCTTTAGCGTCGTATATAAATAAAATTGCGAATTTAACAGGTAGCCTCGTATGCGCGATGTATCGCATTAGCCGATAGGCAAACACGCGTGCGAATTATGCAGATACGCGTCGAGCCGCTATGAATTACGCAGGCATGCAGGTAACGCACGCACAGGTGAGGAAGAGAGGAAGAGAGGGAGAGAAAGAGAGAGAGAGAGAGAGAGAGAAAGAAATGAAAGCGACACTTGGCGGTTCGCATCTGTCACGCAAGTGGGAATTGTCGCTTTAAAGTTTAGCTTCGACTTTATTACCTAATGGATACGCGCATAATTATTCGGCGCGCGCGGCAATTATGCAAATGCATCGCGCTTTGACAAACTACTCCTTGGCGCGTCGCCGCTAATGGAGTACCTGGCGGCTTAAAGCCTCAATAACGTCGTCTTCTCTCTCCTGCCGCTGTCGTCGTCGTCGTCACTACCGCCAGAGGTGCGCGTCAACGACGCTTCAGAAGACGATCTTCTCTCCTCGCCGCCGCCGACCCGCGCGAAACTTGTCGCGCGAAACGCGCTAAGTCGCCGCGGTATTATGCATAGTGTAACCATTCGTTGTGCAGTTTCGCGTAGAAATTGCCCCGTGCGGACCACGGTGGCGAGGATCAAGAAAACCGGAGAAAACCTTACGCGATAGCGAATAAGAGCGATGCTTATAAAGTATTCATATAAGCCCTCGACGCGGGCTATAGTCGGGGGCCACGGGCTTTATACTTCGCAATGTATTTTCGATATCTCCTCCCCGTCGTCGCCGCTCGCTTCTAACTTACTTTATACTTTTCGCGAGTTTGATGGAAAACTCACGTTTTTATCGGCTGGCGAGCTTAATCTTCATATGCGGTATTATTATCTCGCTCGGACGTACTGATATCATTTACGCGCTGTAAAAGAGACCCTTATCAAGGATCAATTTATCATTTAACATTTGCTTCTTAAAAATTTGTTGAATGCTAGCAAGCAATTGTGAAATATACAATAATCATCTGCATATCAAAAATCTGTATTTTCTCTTTGCTCACGTCTTCTCCTTCTTCAGCAGCGAACATTATCATGGTTTCAGTTTCTTTTACGGCTTCTACGGCCCTGTACAGCTCTGAGTCTTCTGAGAATTCGTGCAACGCGAATATTAATGCGTGCGTGCGTTACCGCGCGCGCGCACGAAGCGGAAGGAACATCCAGGAATCTATTTCCTCGCCTCATGCATGATTCATCCATTCCATTTTATTGACGTCACGGTTTAATGCCTCGCACGCGCGCAAAAAAGTTATGTCTCGTCGTAATTGAGGCACTTCGACGAGCGATTTGTCGAGGAAAGAGTTTTATTAGGATGACTCGAGGGGAGCTAATCGGGGTTAACTCGGTTCGGCGATTGACGTTGCGCTCTGTCTACACACTGCGATTCACGCGCGAGTTTATATCGCCGCGAGCGTGCATCCCCGCGCGCAAATGCGCATTTACGCGTGTAGTCACGTAGAATAAACGACGACGCGCAACGGCGTACAAATGTCGCGACTTTGGAGAACTCGCGTTCAGGCATAGACGAAATTACTGTGTTCCACATAAGCAAATTATTGCGCCGGAGCGTAATTGAAATTCATTACGTGGTTCGCGCGCGTTCCGGTTATTTCCCCGGCGGCGAATTCGCTTCCGTTGCTGCGTAGCTTAACACGAGGGAATTTTGCGACAGCCACGCGGAACAAAAGCGCCGATAAACAATTAATAAACGATAAATAATTCTCTATGATGAGAGCAGTTCTCGAGTTCACTTATTCGTGTTATTTGATATTTCGGATTACTGATAAGGTAAAACCGTCCATCCCTGATCACAGTAGGTATCTATTTCAATGCTGTAATTCAAATAAGCCATAAAGAAAACTATAGCAACTGTTTAAATGAGCCAAATGCGGATAGGCATAAATTGGAGCACATTAACACAGAGCTAAAACATTTTTTTTTATTAAAACTATAAAATGTTAACATTTATTTTTATTAGATTATAATCTAGCATACGAAAATATTAGAGGATAAAAATATTAGGAAAAAGATATATCGAAGAACCGATTTTGATTCCAAGCAGATAAATTTAAAGCTGCAATAAGTTTAATAATAATTAATTCAGTAATAAGCAAGTTCGCTTGCTAAAGGTAATATATATTTTGAGACTGTTACCCTATTCTATTTCTCTGATCACATTATTACCAGGCTTCGCTTTCGCGATTGCTTAATTCAAAGTTTCAATCCCACGACGCCTATATATTGCATAAATTGTGCCGCCATCGAAGTTGGTAAATTCGACAATCTTCATTCTCGATTCGCGAGAGAAACAGGTCGGTTATTTCTCCGTATATGAAATTTATTCGTAACAACAACGCATGTAATGCGTTCGTTTCTCATACCATTTCCCCGCAATGCATTTCTCCGGGATGCTCGTCGCGCTTCGGGACGGCTGCTAGTCAGTTCGTACATGCACCATTGTCCTGCCTGCATACCGTCGAAAATCCTCCACTTAGTGGAACGTTGATCCAGCGTATTTCCGGAAAAGCCTTCAAGTCAGATAACTTTTGTCCGCGCGACGTCATCCGACGCGGCTACGCGGCGTGCCGAACTAAAGGAACTTAACTGAAGCGAACAAAATAAACGCGACCTGCTATATACGTATATACGTCCAAGATTGAGGCGCTATTTAAGTGTGAATATAAAATTTTTACCGGTTCAGTGAGTCGATTGTCGCTGAAAGACGTCGGCAGGCCAAGACAGCGCGCGACTTGACGCGTTTCCATTCCTCTTAGGACGAAGGAAGATAGCAGACTCGAACTCGCGAAATGTGAAAACCCGTGCGGCGCTCGTGCTCTTTTTGTTTCGTCATTCGTGTCAAAAGAGGGAAAGGCGCCGTTAAAAAATGCAAGTGGAGAGACAACGGTGCCAGTTTCGGCACGATTTCCTGTTACATTTTTCATTCATGACTCTTCGCCTGGAATTAACTTCGACCGAAAATTTAAGGGGACATCATTAACGAATAAACGAATGCTCGGTACAGTTACTTTCGATCATAAAATATCGATCGATCTAGAGAAAGAGATAGATAAATGGGTCGCTGTTAAATATGAAAGAAGCAATGATAAAGCCAATTCCTTACGTTAAATTACATTTTCTTATTTTTAACTTCCATGAGTGTTAAAATGTAAATTAATCCATTTCTGTGGTTAGTTTTAAAATAAACATCATCCATATTAACATATGCATTTAAGTCACAAACTAAATTTGAGTCAAATTTAATATATTTTCTTGAGTTTAATTTCTGTTTTAATCAAATTAACATTATAAATTTAATAGTGATGAAAACACTTATTCATTTTAAGGCAAACCTTTTAAGAACGTACAAGTGAAAAGATAACAAAAATAAGCAAAGGATTAAAAATATACAATAGTAAAAATAGTAAAAAAATAGAGAGAATTTTGTTGCTTGACATAGTTGATCGATCGTCCTTTACACCACACGAAGAATTGCAGGAACTTGCGGGAATGCGCGGTGGCCGAAGTGTGACTTCCGAACGGAAACTTGCTAACCGCGCGGAATTTCCAAGTAGATAACGTATTTTCTATACTAGAATTTCGCACTTTGCGGAATATCCAAAGGCTTTTTGCATATCCTAATGAATTTATCTAAATTGTGAAAATGCAATGAGAATCTCGATTCGTTTTTGTTTTTTCAAATTCGTATTCAATAACCGAAAGAATTTCTCGTGAAAATTCCGCGCGGTAGGAGACACGCTATTCAAAGAATTGACTGATTTAACGAGACACCGTCAACGGTTTGATCTCCTGTGGTTTAATTAGATTCATGTTAAACACGCGGCGAATCGATAAACGAAAAACGGAGCGCGTTGTGCTCTCATCGTTCTCGTAAAGCAATACGTTCCGAAAATGTTGTTACGAGAGAATCCAGGGGGAGGAGACGGCAATAACAAGAAAAATATACGGTCGGCCGTGCGGTGAAATAACGGTGAGAACGGGGAATAGTGCCTCGGCAAAAATTTTAAAGCCCCTTTGAAGCTAATGGCTCGTACTTTACCGGATTAATGCCAAGGGTCTCGAGCGCGAGATTTGTTTTGGCGCTTTCGGTTTTAGTTAAAGAGCGCCCCTGGCACCTGTCAGCTCGATACGTGGTGTATATATATATATACGTATATAGCACACAAATTGCTCGGATTCTATTCGCGTCTGGAATCGCGGAAAGTTCTCTCCCTACCTCCCTCCCCCCCCTTCTCTCTCTCTC